>NC_137605.1:28719144-28761644 GCF_963280865.1 Gymnoscopelus braueri
CAATACTGATTACTTAGCCAGGGTGAGATATTAAAAATGTTAAACTTTATCTAGTGATGCCGTGGGGCGCTACAAGAAATACTGTACAATTTGAAGTTGTAGTACAATGAAGCAGTGCCTGCAGGAAAGATATGAACTGCTGGTGCTTGTGGCTTCGGCAATGTAGGTCATCAGTGGCTTGCACGTTTTGTCTTCACTGTTTTGCACTCATTTGCTATGAGCACTCGACATAATACAACTCTGTCTGTGCGTCCAAAAAAACCTAGAGGCCTGTGCCACGACGAGTGTCCTGAGCTTCAAGCTGCTGTGGTGTACACGGTAAAACCCGGAATGTTAGTTTAACCCTTAAATAAACACTCCACATTTAGGTACCAACAGGGGTGGTTATGAGGTGGGTGAAGTCTGGACGTTGGTCGGTTGGCGCCAGGTTGAGAGGCTAGCACTAACTGTATTCAGAGAACCCTTTACAAACCCCCCAAATCCTCTGCGGCTTACAGACTTGTGAAGGCGACACGAGCGCTCGTCTGTGCCCACTCCCACCTGCTGATTACATCAATGCCACGCGGAGCCAGGCGTGACACGGAGAGCGAAAAGTAGGCCACCTTTACTCGCTGTCACAGGAAGAGGAAGTGCGTCAGTGCATCCTCACCTTCACCTGTGCCCACTGATTTTGAGTGTGCACACAGCTGGGAGACAAGACAGCGAGTGTGAGATCATAGCACAATGAGACTCGTGTGTCGGATTTCCTGGTAACGTGTGTGCTTCTGTGAATGACCGTTTGTGGCCTATACAGAGTAAAATATGGCAGCTGATTAATGTGGGATTTGTTTTTGTTGTCTAAAAGACATGCATAATGGGTGTCACTCACATACATTTTCACTTAACACTTAATATAAAGTATTTAAAATGGCTAATTCTACTTTTCCAAATTAATGGATTTTAAAAAAAAGTATGAAAGATTAATATTGGGCTGGGTTAATAATGGCTTTGCAACTAGGCAATAACACACAAAATGTGTGCATTTTGTTAATGTACACACACAGCATAGTAATTAGCCTAAATTAATTTGGAAATTCTGCAACCAAAGTAGTGCAAAAACAGGTTGATATTGTTATATATTATTTTCTACATGGAATATGGCATTAAACAAAGCCCACAGACATCAGAGATGTGGAATGGCGAGTTCTTCTCTATGCATTCTATAAATGTCTGGTCTCTTTTCATGGATTACTGTCATTTGCCATCCACCATTGTGAGTGCCTGCCAGCCTGGCTTGCCATTTCTGGGCCTGTGTTTCCAACCTTGATATATTTGCCAAATGAATATTTGAAGCTCTAATTAAATTTATCCCACCTCTACACCTTCTGTAAGACGGCCACCTTGCACATTTCTCACATGCCATATTTCAGCTGTGTGTGTGTGTGTGTGTGTGTGTGTGTGTGTGTGTGTGTGTGTGTGTGTGTGTGTGTGTGTGTGTGTGTGTGTGTGTGTGTGTGTGTGTGTGTGTGTGTGTGTGTGTGTGTGTGTGTGTGTGTGTGTGTGTGTGTGTGTGTGTGTGTGTGTGTGTGTGTGTGTGTGAAAATCTCACCGTTTGTTTCCATTTTTACATTATTTTAGATGAGGATATTTTTACTGGAATGAATATGACATTCACAATTCGTCCTGCTGATGTGTTGAGATGTAAATATACTCTGTATGGCAAGAGGGACCTTCTGTGCTGTCATAGCATTTAGGATTGTTAATACTGTCAGCAGCAAACTGTCAGCAATTCTTATCAGAAATGAGACATGAAATTATAACTTTAAAGGTAGGGTAAGTGATTTCCTTTTGTTAAAATAAGTGTTAAATAGCTCTATTTTCTGATAGTACTCATTGCTATGGAGTTTTTGTTAAAAGGATTCTCCCGTGTTTCTCCAGCTCCTTATTGAACAGAAAATGCATTTTCAGTGCTCTCTCCTGATTGGCTTAAATGTTGTCACACCACAATAGCAATGATTACTATCAGAATATAGTACTTTAACCTTCACTCACTCACTTACCCTACCTTTAATACATTGAGCCAAATTATACATAGATTAACAAATGATGCATACCGGTAGTTAGATTAACTCCTTAACTTAACTGCAGTGATTTTCTTATTTCTGTCTTTTGACAAAGTACTGTTATTTAGTAAAATAATGATATATTCAATCTTACACTGGATCCACATGCAATAGCGTAGTGTTAACCATTAGCAAGTGAATGATAGCAAAATATTGTTTCACTATAACATTTAAAGCGAAATTTGTGCTTATTTGTCAGTTTAATATAGTGTGAAAGTGAGTTTTACATTGGAGGGCAGTTGTATTATTAAAAGACCATCTATTGTTCATCCTCAGACGCATGACTTCAGTACAGTCTCGCAAGATGCCACTGATCAAGTTCACAATCATACTGTGCATTTAGATTCTTCTCAATACACAAAAGATTTTGACAGAACCTTTTTGTTTTTTTTACAAAACTGTCCAGAAGAACTGTACAGTGAATTCGTTCAAATTTAAAAGAAATAACCAGGGCATAAGTTACCTGTTTTCCCTTAAAGAATAAATCTGTAATTTGTTTTAATTGACATATTTTGAGTGGGAGTCACTTAATTCAAATCAATTATTTCCCCCCTAAACTCTCGGTCAAAAGTACATTTCTGTACACTTCAATAACCACTTGGCTCCACCATCACTCTCCCCTGATAGGATCTAATGATCGACATGTGTCACATCACTGTCCCTTAGGATTTAATGAGTGACATATACCACCGCTACTGTCCCATCATTGGAAATAATGACTCACATGTCCCACACCACTGTCCCCTCATAGGATCTATCTAATGGTTGACCTGTCCCACACCACTGTCCCCTCATAGGATCTAATGAGTGACATGTCCTCCAGTTTAATCTTGTTTAGTTGAAGGACCCCTCTCTCCAGTCCCCCTTGATAAATCAACTCTCCACTCCCTTGATGATAACCACTGTTTCCCAAGTACTTCGGAATCACGCTTATGATCACATAATTCATTAGTGTTTGCCCAAAGAAATGATTTAAAGTCTTTAAAGTGCTTCTCCATGCAGAATTGCCATTAAAGAGGCCATATGCACCAGCTTAAAGTGTTAAATGGTTTGTTGAAGTCAACCGGGGTACAAGGGATGATGAACATAAATTACAACTAATATACTGCACCAGTGGCTTCCTCGAAAATAAAAAATTACTGACAGAGGCAAACCACTTTGGAATCACAGTTGCAGCACAACTGCTCCCCTCATCTGTGTGAGATGATGCGAGGATGTACGTACGAAGCGCAACACAAATGGCTCAGCCTCACCTTGAATATTCAGACGGGCTAGCACATTGTTTATGCCTGAATACATCATTGTGATTACCTGACTCCTTTGGCACCACTTTTGAGATGTCTTGGGGCAATATACACTGCGAGTGATTCAGCGATTGCATTAAAAGTTTAAACCAAATAAATTATCGTTTTGTCACCTTAAGTTTTTCAATATATTTACACCAATTAATGACTTTTTTCTCCTTTAAGAAATGGTGGTTATTGTGAAAAGTGCTAAAAAAATCTAATTTATCATGAAAAGAGAAACTTATTATCATTCCTTGTGACAAAGCCCTCAAGAAAGAGAATGATATTTTTACCATTTAATAGCAGGTGTAAATGAGCAAAGTTTCAGTGTTTTGTATGATCACGCTGCCAATTAGTGATAATTGTGCTGCCTGCCGGTACATAATATATTGTAAATGTTTATTCCTTTTCAATGCAGAAAAATGTGGCATAAATCTAAATCTGGTTTTTGCTCGTTGTTTTGAATATTTCTTGTTTTATTAACTTTTTACTAATTTATGGTTAACAAAACCTAATAATATTGTAAAATAGTGGTAACTCCAGGCTATGCTCCTTTTAAAGAGGGGAAATACTTAACCAAATAGCAATGTCTATAATGGTTTATGAATGTCGTCGTACGTATTTTTGACATTTTAAAGAGCTATCGGCTGTGTTGACAGTGTTTTCACGTTGTCATCTTTATTTATATGATTGTTTGTGAAAAGCCTAAGTTAATTGTTATGGCCTGATATAGTACCATACAAAAGGAAGTTATATACTTTATTTTGCCTTTGTGTTTCGTGTTTTTGTTTTTTTGTTTTTCAAGGGAACTGCAGGAATTATTAGGCTTAGCATTGAAAGATGGCCCTTGAGTAGCTCTAGGGGTGTAAGTCCCTTCCTCAATTCAAAGCCAACACTGCACTCTGAGCCCCATTCAGTGATAATGTACATGTCAGCAGGGAAATGCAATGATCCCTCACTTCTCCATGCTAAATGATCACTTTTTCATCCCGCTTTCTTTCTTTCAACTAAATCCACTTCTAAAAAAAAACCTCCTTGCAAATATTAACACATTCCCAAACAATAGTCCACAGTAAGCATGAATCAGCAGTTGATTCCCAATTCCATGCACACAACAGGAGATTGTATTGTGGGAATGTGTGTCTGTGTGTGGTAGGAAGGCGGTGGGGGTCCTGTTACCATTGACACCCCCCTATCCAACAAAATTCCAAACCCCCAGCATAGAAGTGTGGAGGAGCTTATGATCTGTTGGAAAGCCGAGGCTAGTTGCTGCGGCACTGCAGAACACCCCGTCCGCGTCTCCAGACGGCCCTGATTTGGGAATGCCGTGAAATCCATGGCACCTCTCCTAGCTTCCTGGCTGAACGGTTGCCATATCTTGTGATGGACTGAGGCAGGAGAGAGGAGAAGCAGCCAGGGATGAATACGGCTTAATCTTTACCCAGGCCACATGTGTGTGCATGATAACACGGTTGCTTTCTTCCTGTGCAGGGTTATTCTCTGCCGGCTGCCAGGTTAGCTGCCTTGCACAGCCATGTTTCGCTGCGATATTTGCCCGCTGTAAAAAGAACTATTGCACCTAAGGAGGGGGCTAATGCATGTTTTTGGAATTGGCTGTAATTCCTCACACATTTCGAGAGACAGATACGGCGTCTTATAGCGAATGACAATATATGTAAAGACACCTAGCATTTTCTCTCCCCTTTTAGGTCCTAATATTCTATTTGTGAAGTCTCTCCTTGTGTTTAGGACAGTTTATTTTTATACTCAATTGGTGCTTTTGTGTGCAAAAGCAGCAGCATTGCCAATTAGACACAGTAAAATACCCATGCACATATCCTGCAGTAAGTGGGACATTTTGGTCCCAAAAAATGCTCTACGTGCATCATAGCATCGCACAACGATCCTACACTGAATGAATATGAAGCTCAAAGTAAATACGCTAACGGCTGGGTAATGTTTCAGCTATTTAAGCCATGTTGCAGAAAGAAAAACATACAATCTGCTTTACCATCCATTCTATTCAGAAATGTCTGTGTTCATTTGTGTGTGCAAGCACTGTGAGTGAGTGCATGTGCACACTTGCATGTTGCATGGGTGCTGTCGTGTATTACAGTACATACAGTATTTTATGAACTATATAGCTTACATATAGTGCAATCACTCCAACTGCTTTGTATAAAGGTCTCTCCTTGTTACCCCCGCCTTCTTCTCAGATAGACTTTATCCCCCCCCCAATCCCCCACCCCCCATCTGCCCGGCAACACAAAGACATTTATTATGATTGCATTACCATAAATGATTTTATAACATCTGCTCATCAATAATTATTGTACAAATTCCCCTGCCCTCTGACCCATGCTTTGAATGAACCCCAGGTGTATGGCACTGTCAGGCTAATGAGTAGCGCCACGCTAGCACATTGTCCCCACGTCACTGCACACGGTCATACAGTCGCCCAGCCTCTTCAATTAGAGCCTGGTGCAGGCTCTAATATTAGCCGAAAATGAGAAATCAAGCGCTAATTGAAAACATTGCATTCAAGAGAGAGCCTCTAAACAAATGGTGAGGATCTGATCTAATATTGTGGGTGATATCGTTGCTGTCAGGCAGAAACCATGATCTCCACATTTCAACTTTTTATGTTTTTTTCCATAAATTAATGGCCCACTTCATCATACGAGAGTGTTGCATTGAAGTAGCCAAAATAGCTGATCTACAAGCTTGCAACGCATTGTGAGCTTGTAGCTCGGCTGTTTTCACTATTTATTCAAATGTTTTAAAAAGGATTATAAAAAAGGGATGGTTTTAGACAGTAACATATGCTCATCAGAGATATGAGTGGCTGATATTGTCTGTGTTGTTTCTCTATGAAGGGACGTGTATGTGTCAAACATAGTGTGTCTTCCCATCCATCCTAATTACATTTTGATACACTGATTAGATGTTATGTCTCTTAAGGCAGCACCTTTTAGGAGATTTTCTTTTTCTCTTTATGAATCATCAGTATCGGTCAGGTTGATTACACACATGGCAACAATAAATTACAAAAATACCAGCCTCCTACAGTATGTATGCAAATAAATGTGCTATTAAATAAATAAATAAATAAAAACTCATACAGCATTGTGATTAAATACCTTCAAATATAATGATAATAACTGCCTTATGGAAAAAATGATAAAATCTGTAAAATCACTTTGATACCACATGTTCATAGTACAAACCATTATTCAAATTCTTTAAGACAGTAAAGTGCATCCATCTATAACTCAAGCCTGTTTCTCCCTAAACAGCAGTCTAGTTGTTCTAGCAGACACAACTGCAATGTCAGATGCGGTCCTAATTGAAAAGTTAATTAACTTTTTGAAGTCATCAGCTGTCATTTCTGCAAATCAGATTCTAGTAAAGCCCCACGAGGCCAAATTCATATCAGTCTTAATAGCTAGGGACTCTCCATTTTGCTACGTGGGAACATTTGGTCAATGAAAGTGCCATTTATAGAGTATTGTTTAATTAAAGTCAAATTAAGAGAACTGTATGCAGAATTTAATTTCTCGTATGAATTATTGTCTAAAACAGAGTGTAACTCAGATAATCAAACTTTTCATTATCCTTCACTCCCTCCTGAGGTGTCTCCTCTGTTTCTCTGGTGCTCTCTACATCTTTGTTGACTGCTCCCACAACATAAATGAGAGGAAACTACCCACAATGCATCGCATTATGATTTTTTTCCTTTTCTGTTCTTTTTTTTTTCTTTTACAAAAACCTTATCTGAAATGCTCAGTGGGAAACCCAAGTTCTCACTAACTTATTTCAAAAAAGAAGGGGAAGAAATGCTTTGTAAGGTTTTAGTTTTTCCGTCAACAAAGGTCTATCTTTTCAGCCCAGTGTAGAGTAGATTGTCGAAAGTGATGCTATCAGTCATATCGAAACAACTGAGGAGTTCATCTGAGGTGACTGTACGCTACTACATGAGGATCGACAGACTCAATGTGTGAACACATCAGGATACGATCTCATTAACATTGATGCCTTAAATAAGCTTAAACCATCTCCGTAGATGTCGGCTGAATTTAAGCCGTCAAGTTAAAACACAAACGCCACACAGCCATCTCATTTCAAAGCCTCATCCTGGGGTATTGTCCCATGTTGTATCTGAGGGTCAGTGCGGGTTTAATTGATTCTTCTTCTCCTTCCATCTCTTATTAGGGCCACAGCGCCTCTCCGTGGGAGCTGCTAATTGGCCCTCCCATGTGGCCACTTGGAGAAACAGGCAGACGCAGCCCAGTAGTCAGTTCTCTGTGTCCAGTGGGACGGCGGCTGATAAAAGATTCACACTCGATATAGCTCTCAGTGGTTCTGCTTAAGGGATGTGATTGTGCCGTCGAAACTCTTACACCATCTGTCCTCCAGATTTGCTCAGGAATCGTTGGGGACTGGCGAGGTTTGACATGTTAAGAAATAGCTGTGTGTGTGTGTGTGTGTGTGTGTGTGTGTGTGTGTGTGTGTGTGTGTGTGTGTGTGTGTGTGTGTGTGTGTGTGTGTGTGTGTGTGTGTGTGTGTGTGTGTGTGTGTGTGTGTGTGTGTGTGTGTGTGTGTGTGTGTGTGTGTGTGTGTGTGTGTGTGCATGCGCGTACATGCCTGCATATGTGCGCTGTGTGTGCATGTGTGCCTGCGTGACTGTGTATGCTGTGTGATCATGTCAACTTCTGTGATAATTTTGGCTCAAGGGCTTGGAGGAACTGACCTTGATTTCTGGTGTTTTATTAGAAGACGTGATATAGCATTATGATGTACACATGCAGATCAGTAGGTTTGTGAGTTTGCTCACTTTTTTTTCACACCTTTCAACCTCAAAGCCACCTAGAAGGAGATAGAAATCGCATGTTAAACTGAAGCATTTGAGCACTCGGCTGGCATTTCCTATGACATTTTGTGCTGGTAAGGGAGCTAAGGTGGGACAGGGCATATTAATTGGTTTGTTTTTCAAGGCAGAACATGGTAGTTCACCATGTGAAAAACATTTTCACTCTCTGCTGTTTTGATGATGAACCATTTTCAGAAATGGTTTCGTATAACAGTCTTGTGGTTTTTAAGAGGACAAAAGTGATAATTTTACGGTAAACTGAATAATATCAAAACATTCACACCATTATGACTCAACAACTGCTAGTGGCTAAAACGTTGTCTTTCACTTTCTTTCATGTGGCAGCTATTTTGATTGAAACACCCCCTCTTTACCTGAAGTAGATGCCACAGCTTTTTCCATTTCATTTTGCTAGACCATCAAAAGGAAATCAAACTCAAAGCAGTATACTGTAAGGCTAAAGCTAATAGGCTTAAATAATAGGGTTGTGTTCTGTATTCTGCATTTAAAACTTTAACACCTGCACCATTGATGATGAATGTGCATGATGTGAATGAATAAAAATGTTAAACCTCACTTTAACAGTAAAAGCCAATAGGGGTGTACTGTCACAGAAATAATTTAAATAAATAAAAAAAGAAAAAGAAAGAAATAGATATGCTACAGATTTAAAAAATACTAATGAACCATGCATGAGGAGCTGAAGTTGAAAATGATTTGGTAGTGAAGTGGCTGTGTCTGAATATGCAGAAATCACCATGCGCTCCTGAGCCCAGGATTAACGTGCGAGGGCTAAACGGTGTTATCGGTTCTGATTAAGGAGCGTGTACCGGGGTACCCGCTCCACCTCGGAGACAGCCACGAATGTCAATAGGGCTAATTGGCTCATTACACCAGGTATTTAACTAGGGCATAATCATTCCGTGTCATCACTTAAGCCCTGGTGGAGCACGGGGGGCTACGGCGATTGAATACCCCCTAACCTCAGAAATGATCCGAGATATGAGACCATGCGCTGTGTCTGACAGTGCAAGGGCAATACACAGTTGCTCAAAGTGTGTGGATTTCATAAAACGATTAATAAAAAGATTCTGTGGAATTTTATCTCAACTAGGAAACTGATCATTCATAAATCCTTTTAAAACATTGCTCTCAGCAAAAAATAATTACTTTAGAGTTTGATTCAGTGAATAACACTGATTAAAAGATAATGCAATGTCACTAAAAGCAAAACATATATATGTATGAATATCGTTTCTTTTTCAAAGTTGAAACTACATGCATAGTTTCAAACTTTTGCCTTCTTTGTTCCCGTTCCCGTTCCAACAGTTCCACACATTCGTTAGATGCTCATGCCATCGCTGTCATCGTCTTTGCTTATAGGAAGAGAAGGGGAAGGGTCCTGAGGGTCTCCGAGTGTTGGCACTGTGCTGACCATACCATCGCTCTCTATGAAAGGAATGTCTGCTGCAGCATCAGTCACTGTTGGCATTCTGGAGATGGCCTGCCAGTCCATCATTATTGTGCCACAACCATGGACGCGCGCACACACACACACACACACACACACACACACACACACACACACACACACACACACACACACACACACACACACACACACACACACACACACACACACACAAAGCATCACACTCTGCTCCTACCCCTGTGCATGGCAGTGATAGGCAGAGGACGAAGAGCGCACTTCCTTATCGACGCCAATCCAGATGAACCTACAGACACGCTTCCCCAATACCCCAGACCCACTCGCTGCACAGTTGGCCACCATTAGCCTTGTTTCAGCGATGACTGTCCTGAGGCAAGGGGAGGGGGCACTGCCAAGGTACTTCCCTCATTCGCCACGTTTCCCTGGGCTACGGGGCCTCTAGGCTTACTGGCCCATTGGAGACATAAGCCCCGGTCTCCCTGGGGGCTCTCGGCCAACCCAGACGCTTGGCAACAACCAAACCATCCAATGGGAGCCATCCAAGAGCAGTGGATGGCTATGATATCTTTCCACCAAGGGCAATTTCAGTCATGCAGAATTTTTACGGATGAAGTGAGTGAAAGCATATAGCCAGCGGTCGACAGAGTGAGACAGTTAGGTTGCTCAACTGCCTCCATACAAACAAGAGTTCTAAGTGAACGCTGTTGGTTTGATGAAGGTTAAATGGAGGTTGTGTGATGATACAGAGAGGTTTGAAAGTATTGATGATGCCAAATTGTTTGCTAGATATTAATTTAAATTGCATGGCCAATTAAAGCAACATCACAGCTGCAGCACATCTTCTCTTTCATGTTCACAGATAATACATGTAGTTATTTCTGCAATGAAGCAGAGGCAAATATCTCATAGTATCTACAGTAGATACAGTATGTAGCAAATGTCAAACGTATATACTTTAATATGTCCTTTATTCAATTAATTGTTCCCCTGTTGCAGTATCAATGGCATTCTGCTTTTCCACTTCTCAAACGCCTCACAGATCATTTTAAGGCTGGGATTTATAATTAATAGAGATTATCACAGTGTCAAAGTCGTTCAAATAAGATGGTACCACCACTCATACACATTCACACAATCAAAGAGTTAAAAACCCACTGATGAAGGATTACCGTAATTTTTAATCTAGACGTGTTGTTTTTTTAATTCACTCTGACTGCTCTGCTTTGATGGTTTTGATTAATATGGCCAGGAAGTGTTTGTGAGCAAGACATATACTGTGATTCATCTGCAAAATAATCCAATCATTACCAACTAATGACAGGGGGGGTTGAAAAATGATGTGAGTCCACTGCAACTCCCCAACATGCATTGGGGGCCCCACAGACGCAGAGGATTGGAGGAGGCCCCACCTGTCACGGCAATGCTGTAATTGTATTGTGGGCTCTCCTCTCCTCTCCTCTCCTCTCCTCTCCTCTGCTCTGCTCTCCTCTCCTCTCCTCTCCTCTCCTCTCCTCTCCTCTCCTCTCCTCTCCTCTCTTCCCTATCCACTGCCGTTCAGCTGCGCAGACAATACTCGTCTTAATGAAGCCGTCTGACGAGGTGGCAATTACAGACTTCTGTCACTGTCACCGGGGGCAACCAGGGAGGGGAGGAGGTGGAGGGGGAGGGGCACGCTTGCCCCCGAGGGCTTCTCCCACACCCGCTGTGTTGCGCTCTATGGCAGGGTGGCTAAGCTGCTGTCAAAGGCAACTTGGGAGTGTGATCTGGATTAAAGCTCTACTGTATGAGTGATTATTAGAAACTCAAGTGATGCATAGCCGCATATGGAGACGTCTCAGAAGTGATGGATTATCTGACATCATACTGCAGCACGCAGTTAAAAATGAAGAGGCCTTTCAATGTACGAACCAGTTACCTGGCTGGAATGATATGCTGCCCTGAAGACTTGAGTTAACTCACCCTTTAGTTGTCCTTGCCAGTTTCAGACGTTTGGTCATTTTTCTTTTAAGATTTGTTTGTTGTTTCAGCCGATACTCACACAAAATCTAAATATTTTTTGCAATTTTCCATGACAGATATTTGTTGCATTTTCTACATTGGTTAAAGTTAATCAACTATACTTAATGAAGCATTCACTGTAACCGAACACACTGAGAGTGTGGGTGGAGGTGAATTGGAATCCAAAATGATGTACAGTTGTACAGAAGCAAATTAAATATTCCATGGTTTCCAATATATCAAGATCCAAGACTTCAGATGATAACAAACCTTATCAGGTTAGGTTATGTATTAAAAACGTACCAATACTTAATGGCACCTTATCAAAAAAACAATAAAGGTGGTAAGAAATATGCCAGTGAGCTACAAGAAATTCTTAAGTTCAGTGCTTTTGAATGAAGTTATTTATTTTTTAACTGTAATTAAAAAGTTACTCGCATGACAGAAAGACAGCAGTGTCTCTCTCTATAGCCACATAAATATATTGTTCTAACATCAATCAAGGTAAGTCATTCTGACTAAAATATACTACAATTTCAGTGCACAGTAAAATCCTCAGTGTTAAATTAACTCAGTGTAAAAATGGCTCTATTTGTGTTTATTTGACACACAGTATGTGCTCTTGTCTACTTGGACCTGTTTCTTAGTAATGACATATGTGGAACAATTTGATTTTTGAGAGAGAACTTTTGAGAGATTATACTCCTTATGTCAAAATTCTCCACTGCACAGTTGTTGCACTAGCTGATACTTCTTTAATTTGTCTCTCACTTGGACAAAATGTTAATTGAATCAGAGACTTAATGTTACGCTTGGCTGTTCTGATGACTCTAATGAAGCTTAAACTTCAGCCGTGCCCACGCAAAGTTGTTCACTCCCCCTATGACCAATCCTGTTTACATGCATGTGTGCACGTTCTGCACACACACACACACACACACACACACACACACACACACACACACACACACACACACACACACACACACACACACACACACACACACACACACACACACACACACACACACACACACACACACACACACACACACCCCTGATTGGCCCCAGCACAGGTGTGCCCTGGTGCCTACAGATGTTGCCATGGTTACATCATGCCTACCAGTCCTATATAATTATGTAGTATGCCGTGACACATGGTTCTTCAATAAATCTAAATAGCGTCGCCGTCAATACATCCCTCTATCCTCCACACTCGGTTTGTTGCAACTCCACATGCATGTTAAGTTTGCACAATTTGTACGGCTCTGCAAGAGCCTAGCTGTCTATTACAGTGTGTGCGTGTGCGCGCGTGTGTGTGTGTGTGTGTGTGTGTGTGTGTGTGGGTGTGTGTGTGTGTTTGTTACCTGTAGAGTGTGGATATATCTGTCCGTACGTAGCTAATCTCGCAAACGGCTGGACTGATCTGTCTCAAACTTTGTGTGCACGCTGCCAATAGGCCATAGAAGTACCTTTTTCACTATGTTTTGTACTTCTTTATATTTAACTTTAAGTTTATAACGGAAGTCAATGTGTCTGTGATCATGCTGAAACCTTGCCCAAATTTGGAGTCACACGTCAAATACACGTCATAGACCACTGACGTCTATGACGTGTTGTTATGCAATGGCAATGACTCTTCTTTACAATGACTGAATGGTCTGTGGAAGTTAAAAGCAGCTAGCCCCGCTAGCCACCAGTCCAATGGTTGGACTGTGTCCCGTTAACACATGTTCAACCTGTAGGTAGGTTGTTTGCTTCGTTCAACTTTTATTCAATTCCTGTACTGTTTCACAAAATGGCTTTGATGACAGCGACCAGAAGACTGCTGTTTCAAGTGACGTTACAACGAGGCAGCTGGTTGCGGACAGCAGGGAACACTGGAGCCTCTGGATCCGGGTGTCTGCTGTCACTGAACAGGGGCTTCAGCACCGCCCGCACTCAGCATCAGAGTTGCTTCTTCAGCACCCAGCGTCAGAGGGCCTTCACCTCCACCAGCACCCAGCCTCACAGGGGCTTCAGCACTGCCAGATCCCAGCCTCTCAGGGGCTTCAGCACCGGCACACGACCACTTAGGTCTGATAACAAAGTGACTGTGCATTTTGTCAACAGAGACGGAGAGAAGATCACAGTGAAAGGGTCTCCTGGGGACTCATTACTAGACGTCGTCATAGAACAAGACCTAGACTTTGATGGTTTTGGTGCATGTGGGGGGGTGTTGGCCTGCTCCACGTGTCACCTGATCTTTGATGAGGAGGTGTGTAAACAACTGGGGCCGGTCACAGACGAAGAGATGGACATGTTGGACGTGGCCTATGGCCTCACTGACACGTCGCGTTTGGGTTGCCAGATCTGTCTGACCAAGTCCTTGGAGGGCATGGTGGCCAGAGTGCCGGAGAGTGTCGCGGATGTCAGACAGAGAGGAGACGTGTCCTCTTAAGTGGCAACCTGAACAGCTAGAAAGAAATATGCACAAGGAGAGTTTGGTTATGGTCAGTCAGAGCTGAAGGTAGGAATCCCAGGGGGAATGCACTAAAGTCACTGGGGCAACATTAGTTTTTCATAGGCTGCCCCTTTTCTTGTGCATCCTGTTCTCATTACTGTTGGGACGGCATTTGTTTCTTTGTGTATTTGCCAGACCCAGGGGGTCAGGCCTACATGTGGCTTTGTCGGTCCCCTTTTGCTATCGTTTTCGTCCATATATGGACGAAAACATTTTCTTACATGTCCCTCTTTTTGATTGGCCAAGCTTAGCGTGACGTAGTTTAGAAACCATTCAGATTTCCGGCCATTCAGATTTCAACCACTAGGGGTCTGGCAGTACCAGGTACCTGGTTCCCTTGTTCTTAAACTGCAGTCCCAGGAAACACATGAGTCATTGGACAACTTCCTGTAGGTCAGGATTAAAGAATACAGAAAAAAAGACAGCGCGACCAATTTACTTTATCCTCAAAGAAAACGAACGAAAAAACTAACAGTGTGGCCTTCCTGACCAATGTTTAGCTATTGATAGTAAGTTACTTCACAGTACTTGGAGGCCAGTCTATTATGTCAGCGTTATGAGTCATATTGATGACATCAGAGATCATTATAATGGGCAAAAAAGGGACACAGACTGACTGATAGATATGCGGGAGACAGACAGAGATTACGTGCATTTATTTATAGATAATAATATAGACTCACTATAGGCCAATGCTCGTTGGGAAGGATGCCTGTTGGGAACCCCCTCCGGTTATGCAATACCCGTTGTACCCATTGTACCTGTTGTCAGACTACTTAGTGCAGTACTCATTAACACAGTACTTGGACACCAGTCTATGTGCCATTGCTATTGATGGCATCAGGACAGACAGATACAGAGATCTCCATATATGCCCAATATAAGGGCATAATGGTCGTATCTGGTTCTGGACAACTGGATCTCCATATATGCCCATGGGCATATGAGTCAGATCAGCTTTATAGACAACTGCCGATCCGATCAACTCCACACCGGAAGGACAGATACCCACACACAGATTTCACCCATTTATAGGACTACTCAAGGACAATGCGAACTGGGAATGCATGCCCCACCCGGTTATGTTAATTAATACTTAATACTACACTTATAAGAACAAAATGCTTCACAAGAACAATGAATGTTGGTGTAACTTAGAGATTCACTGATTTTTTTATATGCTGATCCACTTCTCACTTTCATGATTTTCACTTTAACTTCACCATTTCCTGGTAGTGCTGACTGTTCATGCTGTGTTCGTGTATGGCTTGAGGTGTTTCTGTTTTATGACGTCATGCTGTCTACTTTTGAGAGTACCTACCTACCTACCTACCTACCTACCTACCTACCTACCTACCTACCTACCTACCTACCTACCTACCTACCTACATACATAGGCCTACATACAAACGTAGTTCTAGGTGGCTTGGCCTTCTGCCACACTGTAATAACAACACCTTGAATAACAACACCTTGAGGCCTTTATTAAGAGACAGAGATTTAAGCTAGTTTTAGATTGACCCCCCTACAATTATGTTGAATTTAGCCCTGCAGACTTATTAACTAACTCCTGTCAAGGCAGGAATCACGCAAGGGCTTAATTTCCAAAACTCATGTTATGATTTTTAATCCTTGCCTGTCAAACTGTTGCTGAAAATACCCTGTTTATATCCTATATTATTTGTCTTGGATCACTATTTGGGGAATTTGGCTCCCAGACAGTCAGCATTTTCCAATATTTAACTATATTTTAACTTAACTACATGTCAGAATTACCATTCATTGAATGTATCATATCTGAACAACAGTATCTGATTCACATGCTGTACTATACATAGCTTTCTATAGATTCTACAATTATATAGGCTACAAGATAAATCTGGGTTACAGTGGACCTACATCTATTCTGACATAATCACATCCGTAGATATTCAATAGACATTGTAATTGCCAAGATGAACCAGTGGTTCAAAACTGGTTGTAGTCAGGACCAAAATGTGACATTTTCCATTATATTATGACCCAATAATGGGTTGTACTATAATGATTATAACACCTTATTACTGGTCCTGATGCTGACGTCCCCTAATTTGTATTGTCTATTAACCCATTAAAACCGGGAAAGCATCTTTGTCATTTTTGATTTTTGCTAAAAAGCATTATTGTATACTTTGGCTATTCACTTAGATCTGCTATTTTTGAAAAATCGTGAAAATGTGTGCAAATCTTTGAATATGTATTTTTAAAGCGAACATTTTTAAATAAAATCTTTGCTTCTGGAGGATCCCTGGGGAAAAAAAGCATTTTGAGATGGGGGTTGGTGGCCATTTTGGGGGTCCTTGACATGGAAAGGTTTGAGAACCATTGACAAAGAAACATACGTTTTTCAGAAAACTGTTAGGATGTAGAAGACATTTTAGAATCGGCCTCAGGTCTTAATGGGTCAAGTATGTAAACTGATAACTGATAGCTGTTTCTATGTGGTTCCACATTATGTCCTGTTTACCACATAAACCCCAGTCCCTATTCTGGGCATGTCATAGGCGAACATTCTGTGAAAATATGTGAACATTCACTGAAAATAACTGATCTTCTGTTTTCAGTGAAGAGATTTGGTAGATGGAAAAAAGGAGGGGTGCCAACTAAGTACAGACCCCTGGGGACTCCAGTCAACAAAGTATATAGGGTGGACGACCGCCAATCCGATCGACTCAACACCTGACAACGCTCCCTCTGGTCGCACAGCAATAAGTTTGAAGTCAATCGGACAGATTTAGCGCATTTATATTTATAGAAGGAATAGGCTGGTGCCCAACAGGCAATAGTGGTTAAGATATTACTATGCACTATGGTTCAGTTTGAACTTTTATTATTTTATTTTTTACTGTAAATATACTTGGGAAGCAACCATGGAATACAATGCTAGTGGAGTAGACACTTTATTTTGTGTAATTGCACATGTTATTCTCACTATTTACAAGAAAGTGAAAAGAACTACATGGTTGCTATGGCTTGAGCTGAATGTAGCAATGTTCAAGTTAGTTGTACACAGTCTGAATGGCTGTGTGTGTGTGTCTATAGATTTAACTAAGGACTGAGCAGGGCTTTGCTTATTTAAAAAAGATATAGTGCAATTCGAAACTAAATGCATTAAAGTATTACTAGAGTGAACTTTTGAAAGATGAATAAACAAATACATACATTTGGAGACCTCATTTAGTTTGAAATACCAATGACCCAAGAACATACTGTAGCCATGGCATTTTACCTTCAGCCTCATCAGAATCCCTCAGTGTACCCAGACAACATAGACAGGCCATTGTTTAAGTAGCAGTGCCTTTGTTTGTCTGCGATGGAGTAATGAGTGCACTATTAAACTCTGGAGATCCAGGGGGTACAGAAAGTTCAAACTGGAGCTACTGGAGCATCCCTAATGCATCTTGACTCATTTCTCCTGGTACTTCCTGCCTAGACGACTTAACAGTATAAAGTAGTAACCTAATTTTGCAACACTTCACTTTACAATGGCTGTATCCCAAAGTATTAAAGGGATAGTGTGAGTTTTTTTGACACGCAGTGGTATGCGTCACTCACTATTAGTGCCACTGATGTATGGACATTAGTTTATACAGAGAGACCCATGTCTGGACTCTGGAGATCTGGTCGCTTTTCCCTGAGAGTCGGCAGCTTGTCAGAGAAACATTGAACAGTGGCAAACAGGGTCAGTTAACCAAAACTTTTTAATGCTAAAACACAACATGCCAAAAACGTTGTAACATTCCACAACAGAATACAACAACTTATTGCCCGTGCTCTTTCTCCTCACACGGATGCTATTCCTTGGAAGTAAAAATATTTTCACTGCACACAGAAGCCTCCTCATTAGTCTTACGTAGCCAGGCGATCAGAGATCTTTGCCTACTGAAACATGGTGACATCATAGGTCTACTGCAGAACTGGGTGGAAACCATTCGGAAATGTAAAAACAAACTGCACTGCGGGACAAAGACTTTAGGGCAGTCCTTCATATTGGGACGGCATCAAGTCATCGTAGTACTGACGTCATAGAGTGACCTCCCAGTAATGGGTACTGCACTAAGTACTCTGACAATGGGTACAACAGGACTGGTATTGCATAACCGGAAGGGCATGTGTTCCCAACGGATCATTCTCAACGGGCAATGTTCCCATCAAAAAAATGGTGTATTGTCTTGTTTACAGTAACATTACAGTGTGCGTTATTAAGCTATTACTGTAGTGTGTTTAACTTTTCAGGGTGCATACATTGCTATAACGTCATCATGAAGTACTGCCATTTTGAACATCATTTTATTTGTTGGTGAGCTGATATGCACCATCCTTTTAAAAGTCCCTTTAGTTTCTCACTTTTTCTCTCTTTGTCTCACATGATTCATCTGTTGCAAGTTGGTGAGAATTTCCCTGTTGCTTCGCGCCATATTAAGATGGACAGTGTGACTAAATTATGCCTACCTCTCTTGCATGAACATACCAGAGATCAATTAGTTATTGGTTATCAACTTTGATGTTTTATAGCGTTTATAGCCTAACACAATCTTAATTTTCTCTGACAGTTCATAGCAAGCAGCGATTAACGCAACTTTAAAAACGCCCACAAACATCGCCCGCCGAGCTCTCATTGCCAAATAGACATATTATTCACACGTAAACTCTCAAGCTTGCCGAGTTGTGCATTAGTGTGTAATAGGCGCTATTAATAAAGCCTAGCCATGCATGACACTAGCTCCCTTCTACAGGCCCCTTCTCATTGCTCACTCCTTATCGGGGATTCAGTTGTGTGAATTTGGATCGGTCTAATCACATTTGTTTAATTAAGCACAGCTAATAGACTCTCCAGGAGATATGGTGTCTCACTGTGACGGGCGCGCCACACTGAGGTGCATGTCAAACACAGAGGCCGGGTATCACATGGGGCTCCTAAAGCTGTGCACTGGATGACGTGTCACGTGCCTGACATCCCTCCATGGCTGCGAGGCTGACACAAACAAGCCAGGTTGAATGCTAAGGTTGAATGGGAGCTTAATGGATGGCTGGAACTTCCCTGGGTGGTAGTGGAATGTTTGACAAGAAATTCCCCTTGTACCAATTAGTAGGCAATTGACTTTTTGACATTGAAGCCATACTGTGCCTTCACGATCCTGCACTGTTGAGAACACTGGTTCCTGCCTACCTTTCGTGTACAGTATACTGTATATTGATGCTTGGTAAGGTAGACACACAAACACAACAACCAACACAGTGCACACAGACACACATAGGCTACTAGTGACTGCGGCATGCCCCACCACACATAGACAGATCAGCCCTCAACACAGATAGACAGAGACAGAGTTGGACAAACACACCTTTAGTTAAAGCCAGGGTGACCACCCGTCCCGCAATTTGCAGGACTGTTATTCTTAGACAGTTGCAGGACAGTGTCCCAAATGAACAGAACATTTTCCCAAATTTCAATGACGGTTAAAACATCTGATCATGTGAAGATATTCATTTTCTGATAAGTCCAATGGTTTGCGGGATTAGCTACACACACACACACACACACACACACACACACACACACACACACACACACACACACACACACACACACACTCACACTTATGTAGCCTCCTGTAGATGTGAAATTCAAACTTCATCTCCATACATACCAATTAAGGCCCTGGGGGCCCCCAAGGGCCGTGGCGCGGTCCACCGACAGACCGACCCACCCACCCATTAGGCAATTTTAATATAGGATAGGATATAGAGATCTGGTGGTTCTGGATAACAGGATTCTGTATGCCTATATATGGGCGTATCGCTTGTTTTTGCTAAATGTTTTCCTATCTTTTTCCTATTTGAAAGATGTTTTGGGGTCTTTTCTGCCTTTATTTGGAAAGCACAGTGGAGACTGAGACGGAGAGTGCCACGCAATAAAGGTCCTCAGGCAGGGGAATCGAGCCTGCAACCCACTGACAGGCTGCATTAGAGCTTATATGTAGTATGCGCCTTCTATAGGCCATGCATCAGCGCCCCAATGTTTTCCTATTGTCAACAAATGTTTGCCTATTATAACATAAATGGTAAATGGCGGTGGAGGAAACCCTGCAAGCCACCAACCTGCTTATCGGGAGCAGTTTGAGGGTTCAGTGTCTTGCTCAAGGGCACACTTCCTCAGGGGGAGCCCGGGATCGAACTAGGAACCTTCCGACATGCCCAGAATGGGACGCTAGGGTTCATGTAATCTCTCAAGAACAGATTATGCTCTGCGTTTGAATCTGTCGGGGGGGGTTCGTCATATCGCGTACGCACTGGCCTACAAGTGGGCATGCCTTCAGATCAGGAAGCAGGCCGCGCTTTACCCAATCAAATGTAGTGGGCGGGATTTACGTGTCCGCCAATCCTTCCCCACTAGAAACAAACCAAAACTCATTTAACAATAGCGTCCTCGGAGCAGACAAAACCACGGAAAGATATTCACATTTTAACTTGCTCTTTCATCATAGAAACAAGTGGGGCTTATAACCAAAACGATCCATGTTCTCTGGGAGAAGTGGTGTTAGTGTTCCGTGTAGAAATATTGTTAGTGGGAATGAAAACATAGTCGCACCGCCGGAAGTGAAAGGCTGAAGGCAGACCAAAACCCCGGTTTCCTTGCGCACGTGTGCTACGTCAACTTCCTCCCAGAGCCAAGTGAGATAGTCAAAAACAGCAGAGGGTGCTGTTTTTCCTTTTCATTTGGCAATGGGTTCCCAGATTGGGGTTCATGTGGTTAAATTAAGTTATCATTTGGGGAGAGTTGACCGAAACATAATGATAATGCTTCTGCAATGCTTTGCTTCAGCCCGTCTGAATGACACCCCATTAGCAGCTGTAGGCGTCTGCACTTTGGAGAGGCCTCAGTGGGTCAGCTTACTGTTCTGATTGGTCCTCATCCCCACTGTGCTCTCCAGTGATGCAGTGCATTCAAGGGAGCAAACCAATGAGAATTAATGATATAGTTTCATTTGAGCAGCGAGCGTGTTTAACACAATCATACACTCTCTCATTTAAAAAGTTTGAGGTCCTCTTGCAGACTCAAAGGGATATTGAATAGAGGAAGACATGGGCTTCAATTTCTACCTTCCAATTTTCGAGAGGGCATAAACCACAGTGTAGTCACCTGCTGAAGTGAGCAGAAAAAAACATTATCTGAAAATCCAGTGCTTATCCTGGATAAGACAAGTAGACAAGTGTTCGTCTTCTCAGGAATCCTTGTTAATCTTTAAAAGGTGAGCAATTATAAGAGAGTGACTGAAGAAAGTAGGGAATGGCAACCACAAAATCAAGACAATAAAAGGGTAGAGCATTCCAGATTTAGACGAGACGTCTGTCTTTTGGCTCTTGGGCATCTTTCTGAGACAAATTACCTTCAGCAGTCAATAGTCTGTAATTAAAATATACTCGCTTGATGGAGAGGCAGCAGTGTCTCTCTCTATTTAGTTGTGGGTTGGAAAGATTAATTCTGGGGTGTAACTCTTGTAATTTTCCAAGTGCTGTTTATTGTCCTCAAAAAAAAAGAAAGAATGAAGAAAATGCAGACGATTGAAGTGTCTCAGGACCAGCTCAAGGTCTGCTTTGAATTGTTTACACTTCACACATTTATTTTCTTTTTTCTTTTTTTTTATTCCTTAGATATGCCCTCCAATAACATAGATGGACATTCATTTTCATTAAAGTTTGGAACTCCTCCATTGCTCTCACACAAACTGTAGCTCTCACCCTAATAATCCACAATTGTCTGTGTGTGTGTGTGTGTGTGTGTGTGTGTGTGTGTGTGTGTGTGTGTGTGTGTGTGTGTGTGTGTGTGTGTGTGTGTGTGTGTGTGTGTCATCATATGAGATGCCAGTTTTTTTTTTATTAATCAATTAAATTATGTATTTATTCAAATCTAGAGTAGTAGTTCCAAAACGGTGTGCCGAGGCACACTGGTGTGCTGTGAGACAAACCTTGGGATTTTGTGACACACACATTATTATTGCAATATAATTATACAAAAAGTTATGATTTTCCTTTCTTCTTTTTTATTTATTTACTATTTCAGTTGTTTTCATTTCCCAATGCAGAGGCATTTGTAACCTGTCTAGTTCAAATGGGTTTTGTTGCTCCCTGCCTTGATGTCATTTTGCAAATTTTCAAATTTGCATAACATAGTTGTTTGTCTACTTCTATTAGCATTAGTAAATAAAAAAGAACATTTACAGTGATAAGAGTGTTATAATACTACATATACTAATACTATTATAATACAGGTGTTATAATGGCTATTTTGCATGGATATGAATAGAGACTTGTTGAGATTATGACTTACCCTGTGCCTTGAGCACAACAACTGATCTCAAATAGAGCACCTGAACATTAAGGGACCACTGATGTAAAGGAAGAAGAAGAAGAAGAAGAAGAAGAAGAAGAAGAAGAAGAAGAAGAAGAAGAAGAAGAAGAAGAAGAAGAAGAAGAAGAAGAAGAAGAAGAAGAAGAAGAAGAAGAAGAAGAAGAAGAAGAAGAAGAAGAAGAAGAAGAAGAAGAAGAAGAAGAAAAGAAAGAAAGAAAGAAAGAAAGAAAAGTGACTGCCTGAAGGAGAGGTCAGTTGATGATGACCACTTTGTCTTGGCAGATTCAACAGAAAGAAGAAAGTTGCAGATCAACCCACACTGTGGTTTCATGCTGCTGAGAGAAGTCCCCCTTGTGGTCAAAGTCAGAAAAACAAGCGGAATCAGCAGCACCTTCTTGCATATCCAGCACTTTGAATCGCTGTACAAATAAATGCTGCATTGTAGTCGTCACCAGCTGTTATTCCTAATGATGAAAACATACTTAACTTAGCATGAATTTACAATTATGCAAAAGACAAATCTGAATCTCCTTACTGGAACTTTTCAAGCTATTTTATTCTCCCGTGAGAGAGTGCTCGTGTGAATCATATGGAGAGCCAGTGTTTTTGTGAAATGGAGATTTCGAATACATCATAATGAAAGTCTGCCATGGCTTTTGTGGAGTCCCAGAGCCACAGCAAATGAACTTTTCTGAGAAGTATTTGAAAGAACCAGCTTACAATAAAAGCTACAGTATTATGTATGTTCATTAACAAATATACATTCTGAAATGCTGGCAACTGCAAGTGTCAGCTTTTTTTTTTGCTTTCAGCAGTGCTAAATGGCTTTTTAAATGATACATTTTGACCTTTTAAAACTAATATTCATGGTGTACATAACGTGTAAATTAAAGTGATCGTCTAAGTCTAACGTCTTCCTGCATGTAATAAGGCAGTAGTTTTCAACCCTTTTCATATCAAGGTGACGGTCCATTAATTATTTGGCATTTGAGACACAGACCACCATTTGATGAGACCCAATAACCAAGACTTAGAATATGTTGTTATCGTTGGATAAGATTTTGTCCACAATTGAATTCCATGCTGTATAGTAGGCCTCTATAGGCAAACATTGATCAAAATAACAATTCTTTAATTAAGTAATGCAGATGTTTAACAATAATTTAACTCTTGAGAGAGTAAAATGAAACCAAATGGACCCTTTTACACTCTCAAGAGTTAAAGATCTATAAGGGTCCATACCGTCCATTTGGTTACCAACTCTCCATCATTTAGCTGCATGGGGACCACCTGGAACCCCCTCAAGGACCACACTGGTGGTCCCCGAACCACTGGTTGAGAACCACTGCTGTAAGGTGCAACTATGTATAGCCTTTGAGTGACACTGCTATATAGTCCTGCAGTTGCCGGTTGCTTCCAGCACACCTGCTTGCACACACACACACACACACACACACAGTATTTAGATGTGCAGATGCAAGCTGACAATCATTTTGGGGAGTCACATGCACCTCATCCACATTCACGTATGCGCACGCACACGCACACACACACACACACACACACACACACACACACACACACACACACACACACACACACACACACACACACACACACACACACAAGTTCACAGTAGGCTATCTATGCAAGCAATCACGCGTAGATACCCACAGATAGCCTACACTACACTTAAATGCACCTATAGAGATGCACGCGGCCATGCGTTGATGCGTGGGCGCGCGCGCATGGCCAAAACACACACACACACACACACACACACACACACACACACACACACACACACACACACACACACACGAACACACCAGCAAGAGACAAGATGGTATATTATTTCATTAACTTATTTTGAACATATGGCTATGCTAAAATTGATTATTATTATCTTAGTTACTGGGAAATCAGGTATAGGTTACCTTTCAGTTTATAGGCTACTGTGATATATTTCCTTGAAATTGCTTGAAATATTAGGCTAATATATCCAAATGTGTAAAGGCCCTAATAAAAAGCCTAATATTATTTTAAAAATGTTGAATTTGGTAGAACTAGTTTATTTTATTTTTTGACAAACTAAAGCTATCATACCAATTTTTCAAACGTGCATCCTTTTTGTGAAGGTTATGTATTTTATCAGCCAGGCGTACATACAGGCCTATTGATGAGGACAGAGTCAGCAGGTGTGTAGGCCTATAGCCTACAATTGCAGACAAAAAAGAAGCTTCTATGAAAAAAGCAACAGCTTGCCGTGTAAAGGGGAGTGTGTCTGATACATTGAGCATTAATAATAATTATTATTTTCTATTATTTTCTATTTTTTTTGTCCCCCTATATTCCGTACTGTAGGCTACGTAGGCCTATATACTTACAATTAATAGCCTATACATTTTTTCACAGGATGTTATCAAACACTATATGCCTACAGTTAACCATATTCTTCAATAGGCTGCTCAAAACTTTTATCTTTTTTTTCTTCTTTTTTGCAACATTCTAGTTGTAGGCTATATGTAACAAGCCCTTTTTTCCTCCTTTCTTTTTTTACATCGGTAATATGTGACAGAAGTAATGCACCGACTTCCAGGTGATTTCGCATTCTTCTTCTCAGGTGTTAAGGAGGATAAATTGGCAGTTTGCCATCATCTATTGTTAAAACAAGAGGCTCTGGTCTCACATATAGCGCGAAACGCACCTGCGCGCATTGTTTTTATTCCTGGCCCATATTACTGGTAGGCTAGCCTATAGCCTACCGGACTTTTTCTTTCTTTCTTGACATGTATCCTAAACATGTGGCGTTAAAATATGACAATGGATGAGTGTGCAACTGTGCGCGCTCTCCATGGCAGTAGCTTCTCTCCTCTTCCCTGTCGTGCCGTAGAGTGCAGTGATTCTCAACATGTGGGTCGGACCCCCAGGGGGGTCCCCACATGACTTTTTTTGGGGGGGTCCCCAGATGACAGTAAAGTGACAATTTAAGGACTTTTAAGACCTTTTTAATACCTAAAGAAATAGAAATGAAATGAAAAGAAGACCATTAGCCAACTGCATCAAAAGTAATCAACAAACTAAACTATAAAAACTGGTCAAACATTGGCCAAATTATCAAATAATATAAGAAAAGGGTGAAAAAAAGTGAGCGTGTAGATCTGCAACTTTCACAATATTTATCTGTGGAACCGAGTAAGCCCATACTAATGCCTCAACTCCTACAATTCCAAGAGCTTATCAGGGTGGGGGGGGGGTCTCAAGTTCAAACCTGATTATTTTGGGGGGGTCACGTCACGGCCTGAAAAGGTTGAGAACCACACTGGCCTAAAAACATGTGTGGCGTTAAAATATGACAAAGGACGTGAGTGTGCGCGCTCTCAATGGCAGCATAGCTTCCTTCTTCTCTCCTCTTCTCTGCCGTGGTGGTGGAGAGGAGCCTCCCTGGAGAAAAGCGTTGTAAAAACCAAAGTGGGGCATGAGACAAGCTGCGCCGCAGCTGGCAAATCATCGATTTGAGCATCAGAACGGGAGAGGGGCGGTCCGTTTACCTGCCACCCTCTCAAAGAACCAACCCTCCTCACATGCCGCTACTCTACACTCCACTCTGTGGCCGCCCGCGACGCAACACACACTGCGCTCCCATCCTGTCAACTCCCAACTTCACTGTGTCTGTGTGTGTGTGTGTGTGTTCACGCTGTCTCCGCGATCACAGTGCGCTCTTTTCTTGACAACTCTCTGTCATCACTCACTATAGGACTTTTGCAAAGTAGGCCTACTTTTATTTTTTTGGTTCTCTTGGAACTCCTCTCGTCCCGCCGGAGCAGTGTCTCTCTACAAGATTTAACAACTTTTGATGGAAAACGAGAGGTCCGGGTGACTGCTAACTTTAAAGGAGGTAGGTTCCCGTATTTTATTCTGTTTCTGTTTCTTGTGTGATTGTCGGGAGCGTTTGGCGTGTAAAATGTCATTGATAACTTTATCACAATTCTTTTTAGATCATAATTCTATCTGGCATAAATCACGATAGGAAAATAAAGGCTTGCCTCTGGAATAAGAAGCATGGATCGTAGCCTGCTATCAGCATACCCGCATCTTCATTTATTATAGGTTCTTGGAAGGTCATTAAAACATCTTAATAACTTGGTAAAAATGAAAACTGGTTACTATAATTCCTTTTTTTAAATTTTGTTTTACTAACCACCAGAACGTGAATGTCACGCACGCTTGAGGATAAATAGCCTACATCACATGCAAGCATTGACAGCTTCACTTTCCAATCTCGCACATTTGCGTTACCTTGGGTAGGCTGTTTTAGTCACTCTCAACAGTGAAGATCAGGCCGTTGTCGAGTAGGCTATACAAGAATAAGCAAAGGACTCATTCATTTGATGTAAGTGGGGTTAAATAGAATCACCTCGCCTAATTCATTTAACAGCTTATTTATTGCGCATAACAGAAGACAAAGATGCGAAGTCACCAAGTGTCGCTTTCCTGGCTGCTCAAGTTGCGTTTAACAACCTACCTGTTAAGTTGAAGAGGATTTTACGTGGCAACATCCTTTGCTTTGTTAAATAGAAGTTATTCGTTCATGTACTCCTTTGTATACATCTTAAATAGATTGTCATACCAGTGCTCCCTTGTATGACCCATGTGAGGATTATTTTGGAGGTTGAGTCCTAATTTGTTACTGGTCAGTGGTCATCACTTTGACTGTTTGGTCTGTGGCAATTATTTGTGTGTGTTGACAGTCTTTAGGCATATGGTTAGGAGGGGGAAACTTTCCATACAGCCTGAAGCTTTTGCTTACTTTTTATTGGGCCATTACAAACTACTTCAATTAATCTTTTCTCATTTTATTTAATTTGGATATTGTACATGTCGACTTGATTAATTGGAAATAGCATGGTTTACCATATTAACATAATACTGTGACCAAAAAGATAAATAAAATGTATGACAGACATGGGGAATGAAACAGTTAAAACTATTTCCTGTTTTGTGCATAAACCCTGCCACTGATATCTGTCATCATAGTTGAAATTTTGTAATGTAAGTAGTATGGTCTGACTTGTGGTTTTTGTCACAATGCTGATAAGGTAATTTCAGGTAGAGGAACCAGACCAGTGTGTGTGTGTGTGTGTGTGTGTGTGTGTGTGTGTGTGTGTGTGTGTGTGTGTGTGTGTGTGTGTGTGTGTGTGTGTGTGTGTGTGTGTGTGTGTGTGTGTGTGTGTGTGTGTGTGTGTGTGTGTGTGTGTGAGAGAGTGTGAGAGAGGACAGTATTACTAGATATAGTGCACTCTACACTATTCTAAGACTGCATGGGTATAAGTGTGTTGTGGTTTTCTTAAGTTTCACAGCCTGCTGTATGCACGCCTTACATTGTTCATGAATCACTGGGCTGTTTGCCTTTCAATTATTTCAGATCATGTATATTATGTCGCTAATATACGTATCGCAAATAAATAAGCAGGTACTTTTGTAGATATATTCCAGTATCTTTTGATAATTATCACATGATTTGTGGAATGATTCGTTAAAATTACCATAGACCCTCAACCTATCTCCAGATAGGAAATTAAAGGAAAATAAGTCATAATGCTGTGTGGATGTATAGCTTACTAATATTTTTTGAAAATATGAGCTTATTTGCATGCAATTACTAGGTAAAAGATTGGCCCCCATACAGGAAAAATAAACAAGTTATGCCATAATAGTGGTGACTTTCTTTTTTTTATCATTGCAGGTCTGTGGCAGCTTAAGGCGCTGTGGCTTCTCTGGTCACTGCCTCTGAGAACAATGTCACAGCCCTTTTCCTGTCTCAGACTGTGAGTGTCACTTCTTGTAAGTCCTTTGACAAGACAAAAGCCTTAACGACAGCTTCTGAACATTAACACAAGACCTCTGAGTTTTACACCCACACATATATCTAGTAGACTATATGTTGTTGATCTTTTGCCAAAAAAAATAATCTAAACTTGTTTGACAGGAATGATGAGAATCAAAGAGCATGGGACGGACAGTGTCACGGCACACGTATTTCTACCATGACATAAAACATTAATAAGCCTGGAACTCTGTTGTTGCCAGTCAGTCATTCATCTGAAAGTGTCCACTCCCTGGCAAAGTTGTCAGTATATTAGATGGACCCTATTGTGAACGATGATTAGCAGACAACATGACAAAACATAAAAGACTCTGATCTTTATTTGTGCTCACAGATTTATGCCCTAAGATCCCTAGATGTTTCATTTACTGTACCTCAGCAGTGCATGAAGACAACTTACCTCTTCTAATCGAAAGTAGTGCACTGTGCATAATATGGTCGCAGCCTAATAGCAGGAAATCATCCTGTCAGATTTGCGAGCGTTGACAAATTCACATAGGTGATATGGCACTCGCTCGCACCTCTAATTTCTGTTCCACCCTTGAACTTCTCTCCCTCCACTGTCTTGCCCCTAATAAACTGTGCTTCAATCCTGGTGGCACTTTTGCCTCACATGTCCCTTAATTGGCACTTCATTTGTCAGGTCGCTGGCGCATACTGTAAAAATCTCTGAGGGACCGGAGGCTCAAGATGCCCTGTTTAACCACTTACTGTAAGAAATGTACTATACTTCGTCATATGACGAATAGCAAAAATAGCTGATCTACAAGCTCACAATGCGTAACGTCACAACGCATTTTGAGCTTGTAGATTGGCTGTTTTTGACATTTTTGATGCGTTTTTGTTTTGACAATTTTCACCTGTAATGACACTCCTAAATTAGGGACGTCAGGTTGAACATGGTTAACGCCTGGCTCCCTCTCACAATTTCAGTGGAGGCCAGGTCCAGAAGAAAGTGAAGGAACAAATGATTTGTGCTGTGTCACATTAAAAGACAATGAGACAGTTGTTATCAGATATCAGAAGACAATGAATAACAAAGTTTTTCCATCTGTCCTGAGAGAAAGATTTGCTTTCTCAGAGATGCTTTTTCTTTCTTGCTTTTGCTGTCGATGCAGAAATGTCTTTAGTTTGAGAATGTATTTATAAAGTTTAAGCTTGATGTAAACACTGGAGCATCTTTAGTCAAGTCAAAGTCAAGGAGAGTTGACATACAGTAGCTGAAAAACCTCTAGACATTTGCAGCAACTACAACATGTGAGCGTTTGGGTGTAATGGATTATGACAGAGGGTGGTTCCTTAAATACCTCCAGCGAAGACGCACATCATTAAAACTTCTACTGTTGAGTATTTGATTTGAGTTTAGAGGTGGGCTGTGCCTCACTTCACTGAGACTGATATCTAGGCTAAAACCATTAATCGTCTTTCTTTACCACCTTGATAATTATCGCTGTAGCGAAATAACAGCTCAGCAAACAGTGAAATTATACCTGTGGTAGGGAGCAGAGTAAATACCTGTTTAGCTGCCAGCAAATGTATTTATTAGACTGTCGCCAGTAAATAAGAGGCCTGTCTCGTTTTTTTAATGTGTGGCTCTTTGGGGATTCCAACCCCCCCCCACCCTACCCTTATGAAATAGCTCTGTTATGATTGCTAATAGAGAAGAAAGGTAACAATGATTCCCTGCCTTTTTGATGACATGCCACAACCAGTTTGGAAAATGAAAAAGAGGGTGCCTTAATAGGGATTGTTTGTGCATTCCAGGGCTCTGTGTCAAATATGTAAGAAAGGACTCCCCTAGACAATTACAGACATACCACCCTGGGTGCATGTTTAGTGTGTTACTCAGGAGTTAGAGAACATTTTGTCATTATCTATAAAGTTCTCTTAAAAACAGTGAGGGGGTGGGGGTTGACGTTGCCCCAGCATGTTCAACAGCATTTATTCTGGCATATACTTTGCATACTGTTGATCCAGATTCCTTGGCTTAACGATAAAAGCGTCACATTGTTTTCTTTTGGTCTTCACAATCAGCTCCGTTTTCAGAATGGGCTGCATTTCAACCCATTCCCCAGGAGATAAATAACCATAGTCCGTCATGTTGATTCTGTCACGCTTTGACAAAATGACATTCCTCCAATGGTAGAATTATTTTTTCCCTTTTTTTCCCATGCTTCGTCGTACCATAACAAATACAATTAAAAAACATATACCTTTAATTTGTTTGTGATTCAAGTCACATTATTACAGGTCTCATGACATGTTTAGATTTTTAGAAAAAAGAAAAAATTAAAGCGAGGGGGGGGGGGGGGGGTCGCAAACGTCTTTTATTTGTATGCTTGTCTTTGTCCAATCTGGTGTTTCTGAATCCTTTGTTTAGATAATGCAAGGGGAAAAAAGTGATTTGGAACAAAGCACATCCTGCTAAGATCAGGTTCTTAATACCCACCCACATACTGCGATGAAACAATTTCAACAGATACTGCATCCTCTTACCTACACACACACACACACACACACACACACACACACACACACACACACACACACACACACACACACACACACACACACACACACACACACACACACACACACACACACACACACACACACACACACACACACTTACACCCCTTATCAACTGTTTTGTTCATCAGTGGATGAATGATGCATCCTTTGACAAGGGATTAAATGTGCAGAGAAAAATATGTAGATAAAGAACTGGGTCCTCAAGTCTGCTTCTCTCATGCAGCCTTTCTGCATAAGCCTACATTAAGGGTCCTTTCCGTACCTTCCCTATATAATATATTAATATACAGTATCTGCAAAAGACCCCCAAATTGATATGTAGTGTATTTGGCTGTGGACTCCCATGTGAAAATATTTTGTGCCAGGAGCTCCCATGAAAGAAAAATGGTGTTAGTTTTAATTGAAATATATATATTCCAAAGTAAGAGTTTTCTAAATGTTTTGAAAATTGCCGATCTTCAAACACGCATTGCATTGCGAAGCGTTGTGAGCTTTTATATTGGCATTGTTTTTTTAGGTTTTTTTTAAGCCAAAGTATGAAATAGGGATAAAGTGGTTAAACTGATTTTGATGCTATATTAACACATTTAGCAGGGGATCCTCTCGAACACCCTAAAGGACCCCTGGGGATCCCCGGACCCATGATATAACCAATGATATATTATCCCTCAGGTCCTTATATCATTGTATAGCTTCATTGCTAGTGCACATATTACAGTATAGTACCATGCTCATCACTTGTCTTCACTCTCTTAACACCTCAAGAACTAACCACAAAAATGTTTGTCCTTCGCTACTGCTCCTCACCAAAGGGAAAACACCCTGTTTATCTGTCTTGCAACAAAAAAGTGTGACCAAAGCCATCTTCAGTGCCCCCCACCCTCTCTCTCTCTCTCTCTCTCTCTCTCTCTCTCTCTCTCTCTCTCTCTCTCTCTCTCTCACACACACACACACACACACACACACACACACACACACACACACACACACACACACACACACACACACACACACACACACACACACGCAACTGTGTCTCTCTAACTCTATTAATTGTTTATATGTTGCAATCCACGAGGCAGAAATTACAGTTGTAATTATTCGGTCATGTGATGACCCGGTCCCGCAAGCAGTGACAGAAAAGTCATTTCTTTAAAAGAACCCTGCCTCTGATGCCCGTCGGTTGTTCTATGACTAATTGGTTTTATAATTTGATAAAGAGAGAGGGAGGCGAATAGAGAGAGAGGGAGAGGGAGATTGGAGTGATAAACAAGGCGGCAAGCCGATAAAAGGGTCCAACCCCAATGACACCGGGGTTGGGGGTTTGACTCTAGTGTCAGCGCTAAGGACGGTGGCATTGACCCCTGTATGCACAGGCCTCTCTCTGGAGGTAGTGCCGGGATACGCTGTGTTGTGTATGAGTGAACATATGCACCCGTGTGTTGTTTTGCCTGTGCGTATATCTACGTGTGGGAGTTGCGTTGTGTACAGTGAACACCACACATTGTAATGGTGGGCGTCGCGAGTTACGATCCGAAAGAGGGAAGTGGGGCTACAGTCTCCTGCAGAGCAATAGGAGAAAAATCATTGTTGGGTTTCGGTTACGTTCGTCTTTGATGCGGCGGCTGTCTGCAGTAACAGTTCTGAGGGCCGTTAAGCAGAAACGCTGAAGGCCTTCCTGTCAGCAGAGCTGAGGTTGAAACCTCTTGTCCTCATCTATTTTCGCAGACTACATGTGATTATAAAACAATTAAGCACTTAGGTGGAGACTCTCCGAAGTTCATTTCATTCCCCTCGTTCCCTCTCTCTTTCTCTCTCCCCTCTTCTTTTCTCCTCCTTCCTCCTATGACGTTGCACTGACACATTAGAGGCGAGCTGTAGCTACATTATTCAGTTTATTTAACTTATAATTGAAAGCCATACTTGCTGTATGAGGGACTAATGGAGAAACTCAAACTAATTTTATTTGGAGTCTGCTTACTTCCAAACAAATGCTTAAGTGATTTTTCATTGTTCCCCGATGTCTTTTTAAGAAACATTCATAAAACAATTTGACTGAACCCCAAAGTCTCCTTAGAAAGTGCACCACAGTTGGGTTGGTGTCGCTTACATAGACATTCATGGAGATACTTTATGTACCATTTGTAAAGATGTATTTGCCTACCTATTCCAACTACATGGTCAATGACACAACATTAAAACAAATGATTGATGTCGATAATTGAACTTGTTCGTTGACAAAACGATAACATTTTAGAGACATTTTACAAATTATTTCTCCTCTGTCCTATAAAAAAAAAGATTGGATATACAATCTTCAGGCGCTATCACAATATCTCATGTGTTGGTGTAGTGTCTACCTATCATCTGTTTTGAAATGCTGGCCACTTATGTACACATTACTAAGCCCTAAGCTATACACAATCCTCTTTTTTCACTGTACATATCATCTTCTGTCTCATAGCAGTTTAGCTGTGTACCCACACTAATACGGGCATGTTGTGACATATTCCATGACAGATTATTAAATCCCTCGCAGCCTTTAATAGTACTATTGTGTTTGTGTCTGTGTTTTATTGTAGGAGACACTCGCAGGAAGCTGAGGGTCTAACCACTCACAGTGCCAACCCCATGTTGTTTGTGTTGTCAAAATTCTGAAGCTCAAAGCGCAGACTAATTTGTATTAGTAATCCAAATAATCGTATTAATGCCTATTAGAGGCATCACAAGCGGTGAGCATGAAGACATCACAACACCTACATACAGTTGTGATAGGACTAGCTTTGACTGCCATAATAAATAAAGGCATTATTACTCAATGCTGGGCCAAAAGTGATGCAGTTACTCAAAGCAGTCTGTATTATCGTGTATCTCTGCCTTTTTAATACCTTTTCAATAAAAGAAAATAAAAATCCATAATTTTACTACCGTTTTCTTTGTAATAAAGAAATATTTAAGGTTAGGCAGCACAGAGGTCACAGTTCTGATACATGTGCAAGGAAGCTAATATTATAATACACAACACATGGCAAACGTGTATCTGCAGTTGAATATTACTGTAGGTCTTCGTGTTGTGGAGTCATACGTTTAATACCAGGTGTTTATATGTCAAATTTGCATCCATTTCAGATGTTTTCTTTAGACATGTATCCAACAGATAACAACAAAATTCTACATAACACAATAACTCTTTTATAGACGTTTTGCACACCACTTATCGCTCCAATAGAAAGCAGCATTGGCCTGGAAAACACATCTTTAACAGTGTTAATCTGTATTCAACACATCACTATAACAGTACACAGCTAGTTATTATTTTTTCCCTTCATATTTTTAAACAGGCTTTTCGTTTTTCAAGCCCCCTCTTTTTTCTCTTCTTTCTCTGTGATACAAAACGGTATATGTTAATTGATAATCAGCAGTGTTGATTCAGTGGTGCATTCAGTGCAAATCTGTGCCCTTCTGGATGTCAGAGGGTTTTCACAGCCATACCGGTGCCAACCTAGCTGGCAGTGCTGGCACCTGTTGGCAGTGCCAAGGCCTGGCAGGGGTTATCGATGCTCTCTGATGGTGCCCGACAATCACAGTGGAAATGACTGCGGCTGCTTGCGTCACGCCAGATAGAAAAAAGAGCATTTGCCGACAATGGCTCGCATTTGCCGACGTTTTCTGTGTTCTGAACGCTGCTCTCTGTCGCCAAGTACAAACAAAGAGAGGATGGGACCTGTAGTGTACATCGTGTAAAACATGTCAATGTGGAAAATATGTCAACATGCTTAGTATGGAAAAGGTTATGCAAGGACCGGAGGGAGTGTGTGACTGTGGTGTTCTGGTGTAGGTGATGCAATGTTGTGAGCAATTGATCTGGTGATGAGAATGAGTAGGGGGGGATGCTGCCTGTCTCCATGTTACCATGTCAGTAACGATGAATGCTGGTGAACAGTAGCTTAACGCATTGGGAGTGAGTGAATGGTTTAATTCCCAAATGCTATGTCTCCATTTTTGGAGAAAAATAATTAAGTGCTGTTTATGGCTGAAACATTATCTAAATCGTCATTGCTTACAATGCTTAGTATTTACAACACTGGGATGGTTATATTCTCTTAATGCAACTATTTTGTAATTAAAGCAGTTAAGCTAATGACTTCAATAATGTTCAGAGTTTTGCTTTCCTACTTGCAATCACAGAATATGTGTCCCATTTCAATGGAGAAACTGCAGTAAAATTATTTCGCGTTCTAGAAAGCATAAAATACAGGTATAGTAATTGCCCCTCAATTCGGGTCCTTGTGCACATAATATATGACTGATATCTCACCAAATTGCATAAAGCGTATGTGTTTGAGACACGATCTCATTGAAACCTGAGAATAAAGAGATGAGACACTGGCCAACAACCCACACAAAAGCATAACGATAAACCCACTCTTGACACCATGGTGCAAGTGTAAAATGTGCAGGACAGTCAACTTTGGCACCAATTGATAGTTGTTGCTTTTGCTTTACAGAACATTTTAATTATTGGACACAGCTTAGAAGATGCAAATATTCATTATTACGCAAGTACACTAATAGCACTATTAGATGCTGATACATTTGTATATTTCAAATACTTATTACATAATTCAAATCGACATACTGCAGTAGAGGATCTGCACAATGACCTGACCTCTGGTTTTGAATGAAAACATTTAGCTGTTTCAACAACTCTTCCATTTCCTGTGTAAAACCACAGACAAGTGACCTAACACCTTGTTACAAAAGGATTTACCCCTCAAAACCAAACCCATATTATAGATAAGTGTAACAAATATATCTCAGGTTCCAAAGACACTTTGTGCTGTCTTTTTGACAATAGCATTGTTAGTATTTGGACTTTGCACTTTTTTCTTGCATGAATGAATTTTAATATGAGTGAACTTTTAACCTGTGGTGGGTGAGAGGGATCATTTATTTATTTTCACGAGGGCTGAATGAGCATGAATGTTGTGCTTTGTTATGAGCAGTGGTGTGGTGATAAAGCACAGTCTCCTCTAATTACACCAACCACTTTAGACATCTTCACTCCTCCTCAGTGGTCATCTGTTCAAATTTCGGCATTCTTCTAGACTGGCCACAATAAAGCTGCATTGGAATTAAAGTACCCTTTTGGAATCATTTGCTTTTTGCATCTTCCAAAAATCTGTTTTTCCCCCCATCTATGTTTCACTGAAGTGTCTTTGACTGCCCTCACCTGACAATGGTTACCCTTGAGGTAATCTTAGAATGCTCACATCTGCGGTTTGCATTGTTTATATAACAACAGCTTTGGGTGATGTGGACTATTATTGTATTTATGGTCTTACACAGATGAATTCGTGGCTCCTAACGGCATATATTAATACGTTACACAACGTTACATGCCATTTCATATGCGTGACACTTTGACCATGTTAGATCCGCACCCAGTGTGTACATTTCCTGTTTTTTGTTGGTTTCCTGTTTTACTAAGAAGCAGAATCTCGATGCACATTGTTCATTTTCACCTGGTGTAGTATTTATCTTCATCTGCTGCCAGCATGCAGTATATACAGTATGTGGATTTCTTAAATCTGCTGTTGAATTCTTCTGCTGGAAAAACAAAACCAAAAATGCTGCTTTCAGTTTACAAAGTTATTCCTGAACACAGTGGTTTCTTTATCACAAACTGTCTGTCACTTACTGTATGTGACAGACGTAAAGATAGTTTCCTGAAGTGTTTGTTGTTGTCACCAGACCTCACCTCACACACTCCCCCTCTGGCTTTGCATGTTTTAAAGGGCTCAGAGATTCAGTCACTACACCATATTCCTACTAACTTCACACTGAATAGACTACTAGTGCATCCATTGTCTTTGCATCTCTCTCTCTCTCTCTCTCTCTCTCTCTCTCTCTCTCTCTCTCTCTCTCTCTCTCTCTCTGTGTGTGTGTGTGTGTGTGTGTGTGTGTGTGTGTGTGTGTGTGTGTGTGTGTGTGTGTGTGTGTGTGTGTGTGTGTGTGTGTGTGTGTGTGTGTGTGTGTGTGTGTGTGTGTGTGTGTGTGTGTGTGTGTGTGTGTGAGAGAGAGAGAGACACACACACAGAGCATGCACACCCGTTACACCAGTTATCATTACTATAAGACAAAGTGAGCCATGGAGGCACCCAAAGGTGCAAACACTATATCAGGCTTTTTTGTTGACAATATCAACAGAGATTACCTTATCTAATATTTTGGCATTCTGTTTGACATTACCCAGCCTGTCATATGAGAGAAGTTTATGAAATATTAACAACATATCAGTGCTATTGTATAACCGGCAAGTAAGGTTGGGAGAAAAAAAACCCCAACAAAGTTCATATTTATGTTGTATTTATTTACAGCACCACAACACTATCAGAAAATCGTTATCAATAGAGGCACCGGATTGTATTGTGGGGGGAAAAAAGCTATCGACTCGTCTCCGTTCATAATATAATTATCTTATCTCAGAAACATCATGTCTATGAAGGCTATTTGTCCATCTCCACAGAGCCCCTCTAGAGAATGTGTGCGTGTTATTCAGTAATAAATGCAGAACCGCCTCACTCTAATCAAGCTGATTAAAAAATTCCTGCGCGCAGCACAGCCGGAAATCGCACCATCCTCCGTGTTTTTCTCCCCACTTTCTACTTTATTTTCGACTCTCCTCTCCGCCAGGACCTCGGCTGTCTGTGGCGGGCGGCCGCCTCCAGAAAGACCCGAGATGTTGCGGTCGAAATCGTCTGGTTTTGCGGGTTATTTTCCTGTGAGATGAGGAGGAGAAAAAGGGAAAGCAGAGCAGAGAGGCAACGCCAGCGCCAGCGAGAGGGGAGTGATGAGTCAATACAACTAATAATTTAATGGGGACACAGAGGGGGGAAAGAGAGAGAAAGAAGAGCTCCGTCCGGACGCGAATCTACCGAACAGGACACGTCCGATCGCAAGCAGCTCTTATGTGTCTAATAGCGAAGCCTTATTTCCTCGCGACATCGGAAAGTAAATCGCACTTTTTTTTAAACCTGTTTCGGTCCGCATATCGAATCATCAACAACATCGTCTCTCTATGCGAGATAGAAGATCACTGTCGATTATATTTTTCTACTGGAGACTATAATAGCAGTCAAAGCTATTAAACGATCGCCTTGTATTTTTGTACGTATTCTCTTCAGGATTCCTCGTAAATGTGTGGGATTGAAACAGAAACGGCTTCGACAATGCTCGTTATTACTGTGTCCGATGTGCTGTAGCGGATTCACGGGCTAGGACTGCCTGATAATCGCGGTGGATGGAGCCTAGATACTGTTAGTAGTGTGAACTAAGCAGAACTCGCTGCTGCACTTGTAACCGATGGACGCAGTTTATCTAGTTACTTTGTATCAAATGTTATTTATATTGTCGATTATCACAATAAGACAGAATGACTCTTTTTTTCCCCGGCTAGTCGGTTCAGGCTGATCAGATAGGGCTATACATCGCAGCAGGGCTTATAGTGCTTTACCATACCAATGTTCTCCTATCACGGTCCATCTCGACCTCCTCCTCTCTTGTATACAGATTCGTGTCGCTCTTCTTCTTTTTTTTTTTATACCAGTCGTATTTCGAAAGAAACGCCGCATCTTTTTTAGAGTGATTTTCGGTATCATCATGCAAACATAAATAGAATCAAGAAGTGAAGTTTATTTTCTACCCTGGCAAAAAACTTGAAGAAGCGTTTCAAGACTGCATTGTAGCCTATGCTCTCCAGTGCTGAAGTGCAGCGTTTCAGGTTGGTTTGACAAGATAATCTAACTATCTTCCCCTCAACAATGTCCTGTTATGTCCATTTGAACTATTGCTTTCTTTTTAAGGTATTAATACAAATCCTGACCTGGATCCCAATCATATCCGGGGTCTGAAATTCTTTTACCCTCTATTCACAGAATTAGTTGCCTCATTGCATATTGTGAATGGGAGTTTTGCATGCTGGTGAAAAGGTGTGTGTGGGGAGATATTGTCCTTTTGACAACAGTATTATACTTAATTTCCTTTGACACAATGCATTCATTGTAGTAGGCCTACCATATCATTGGTAAGCTATGTCTGAAGGGGTTCTTGAATGAACAACTTTAAACCGGCTATCTGTGGCACATTGAAACAAATGGTGTATTATTTAACCCTTTTCATATACTCAGGGAGCTGTAGTCAGGGTGTTAATTGTTAACTTCCTGCATTGCCACTGGCTATCTGCGTGCAGCACCTGTGCGTAAACCAGCCTCACACTCCTGCCTCTATCTAGTCCTGCTATCTTCCTGCTTTCCTCTCATCACTTTGACTTCTGAATTGCTCCTGATGAGTCAGCAAGACCGACACACTGAAGTTTTACTTCACCTTCTAACTCAGCCTGTATTTTTTCTTTCAAAATGCATTTTGAAAACTCATCCCAGACTAATCAGATGTCCATGATTGTAAAAAAAAAATACAAATGCAATCGTCATAGTCAAATTTAGCTGTATGTGGTAACATGTATGTATGTGCACGTCATTCTTCCTCTTCCCCTTCTGAACTGTCTGGTGAGTGTAATGCACAGAAAGTGTCTCAGAATCTGAATAATGTTAGTTCCTCGTTTGTGTATTTGCCACGGCAGAGCCTTGTTCTGTGAACTGCACTATACTCATCCAAGTGGAATCTCTCAGCAAATTAATGTGTTTGCACTAAAACGGCTGCTTGTTTGCCCCTCCGCATGGGAATCTGTAGCGGGACAACCATACATAATACATGCACTGAAAAATGGGAACATTACAGTGGTATGAAACGTCACAAGGGCCTTTGAGTACAAAAAAAAGTTATGTGCAATGTTTCATGGGTCTCAATTATTTAGAATTATAATTTTGTTATCATTTCTTGCTCTAATTAAATGGCCATTCCCTTTTTACCTCTTTTGTTTATTTTTAATTTTTTTTAAAACCTGAAGACGTTCCACACTACGATACTACTGATGCAATATATTTGAAATTTTGAATGATTCATCATTAGTTTTTTTCGTTGGATGGCTAAAGCATTCTGTTTTCTCTCCTGCTTCGCCCCAAGGTGATAGTGAGCAGAGGTGCTGAGAATGATGGAGCATCTCAGCGAGGCGTGCCTGGGCAAGGAGAACTGTGAGCTGGTCAACAGCATGGCAGAGGGCAAGGCCCCGCCAGCCAAGTTGGCCCGGCTGGAGCAGAACGGCAGCCCTCTGGGGCGAGCGCGGCTAGGCAGCACCGGGGCCAAACTTTCCGGGGTTCCATACAAGCCGTCCGGGCATCTGCTCAAGACTTATCACAAGAAAGGTGAGTGTGTGTGTGTGTGTGTGCGTACGTGCGTGCGTGCGTGCGTGCGTGCGTGCGTGCGTGTGTGTGTGTGTGTGTGTGTGTGTGTGTGTGTGTGTGTGTGTGTGTGTGTGTGTGTGTGTGTGTGTGTGTGTGTGTGTGTTTGAGAAGGATAATCCATCAATGCATTAAAGTCTTGAATGCTGTTCATTCCTATAAATGATGTTATATGTTTACTACCAGTGAATTGTTACCTAACACCCCTGCACACTCCAAAACTCTAAAGCACTCTTACAATGCTTCTTAGTCATCTTTAGCACACACACACGCACACACACGCGCGCGCGATCGTGCGTGCACACACGCACACGCACACACGCACACACACACACACACACACACACACACACACACACACACACACACACACACACACACACACACACACACACACACACACACACACACACACACACACACTCGTACTTATTTGCACAGACAATAGCTATTAGCTAATACAGGAGCGGCTGAGAATGATTTCTCTTGCCGTACTGCTTACCACTGCGTCAACGCGCCTCTCTGTCTCCAACCCCATACCTCACCCCACCCCGCTTCCATATTTGTTTATTGTGGGTTATAAGTTTTAGTCCTTTAAGACCCATTGCTGTTTAAAGGGAGCCTTTACTTTGGGATTATGACATAGCTTTTTAATATAACTGTTGTCGTCTTGTGAGTAACACGACAGGGGCGCCGTCGCCGTCCAAAAAAGCCCCCTTTTTTATGACCGCATGTTTTTTTCAAGGGCCTCGGAAGGAGATTCAAAACCTGCAGGTTTTGGAGTTGTAATAGCATTTGGCCGTTAAAGCTCATCTGTTTGGTCGGTTGTATCGTTTCTTTGTGCCACAGGGACTCAGGAACTCCTGGAATGTTGCTGCAGAGTGTCCTCCAATGAACACTTTTTCTTATTTGCTCCTTTAATCTACATGTTGTGCTCCATTTGAGAGAGCTTAATTTTTCACCTTCATCATCTCATTTCATTTCCACCAATTTCTTTTTTTTTTCTCTCTCTTTTGGCCACCTACTCAGTAAAAGCCTGACTGTTAATTTACCCATTTGTAACTGTGGGACCGTACAAATGTAACCACACGGGTTACATTTGGTTACATTTTTACAGTCTCAGAGTTAAATGAACACTTAGGATTTTACTGTGTATGACGATGGTCCCTCCCAGCATCCACCTTCCCATCCCATCTCCTCCCTTCCGTTCCCAACCGCCTCCATTTTTTTCCAGTCGTTTTCAGAGGAGGCGGTGATGCTGTCTGTCCACGCGTTGTCCTGCTGCTGATGCTACGCACAGAGCCCATAGCAGGCATTGTGTCTGCGCCCGAAACAATATTTACCGCGGGCTTCTCTGGGCTCCCTGAAAACAAAGCCAGTATTGATCCCCCAAATGAACCTACACAGCAGTCTTTATTGTTAGATCTTTATCTATTAAAATCGCGGGAGGAGAAAAGCGTCCCTTTCAGCACATTCCCTGGCATCTGCTGGCTTATTGATTGTTTGCCAGAGCCGTGTGCATCTTCTGGAATGCCTGGGATTGGAAAGTATCAGAATCAGATGCACTTTTATGGCCAAGTTCAACAAATGTGCAGGAATTTGACTTGGTAACATTGGTGCAGACATATTGATAACTACACAGTAAAATCATAAGTGTGAATTTAACTTTTGAGAGTTTATACGAGTGGATCCAAGGTTCCATTTGGTTCCATTTGGTTCCATTTTTAAGCTCTCAAAGTAAACTGTCAGGAATCATTATTTACAGTGTAAGATTTTAACTCTTACACTGATATGTATGTGTGTGTGTGTGTGTGTGTGTGTGTGTGTGTGTGTGTGTGTGTGTGTGTGCGTGTGCGTGCGTGCGTGCGTGCGTGCGTGCGTGCGTGCGTGCGTGCGTGCGTGCGTGCGTGCGTGCGTGCGTGCGTGCGTGCGTGCGTGCGTGCGTGCGTGCGTGCGTGCGTGCGCGTGCGTGTGCGTGTGCGAGCATACAAAAGAACCTCACATCACATTCAGGACCAATGCAAGACTTAATATGGACAGAACATACCATACATATTTCTCTATCTATTCCTTAATTTATTATATACACGTATTCATCATTCTACTGCTCAAAGCCAGTGT
>NC_137605.1:28766644-28776644 GCF_963280865.1 Gymnoscopelus braueri
GCTTCTTTTTTCTCATGCCCTTCCTTATTCCCTTAACCCCTCCTCATTTACCCGTCCCTTCTTGTTACTCCTCTTCACCTTCTCTTCCGCTCCCTCCTTCTCCCTCTCCCCTCTCTTCCCTGGTCCCTTCATCTCTCCCCTTCCCTCATACTACCTTTCTACACTCCTCTGTTGCCCGCTACCTCTCCTCTCCTCTCTCCCCTTCTCTCCCTTATCTATCATTCTCATTCTGTGTCTCTCTCTCTCTCTCCCTCCCTCTGTCCCCACAGTTGTCCTAAGCTGGAGGATCTGCCGCCCGAGCAGTGGAGCCACTCTACAGTAAGAAACGCCCTCAAGGAGTTACTCAAAGACATGAATCAGAGCTCTCTGGCTAAAGAATGCCCCTTATCACAGGTGCTGGAGCCTAAGAAACCCGCCACATCCCCCCCTTACCCCATCCACTGCTAACACAAACACAACAAACACCCCCCCCACCCTCCCTCACACCCAATGCAGTCCAGCCTTTATTTATCCAATGCCCAGAGTTTGACAGAGCAGTGATGTCTGTTTTATACTTAGTTGCGCATCGTGTAGCATGCACACCAAAAATAGACGATCTACAAGCCGACGCGTTGTGTGTGTGTGCAGATCTGCTATTTTCGGTGTGTGACACTGGCGTGCAACTAAGTATAAATCAGGCTTAAAGAGAATCGCTATAGAAATCCAAATCAATGGCCATTGTCATCCATGTAGTGCATTAGTGTGTGTGTGCGTACGTACGAGTGTGTGAGTGTGAGTGTGTGTGTGTGTGTGTGTGTGTGTGTGTGTGTGTGTGTGTGTGTGTGTGTGTGTGTGTGTGTGTGTGTGTGTGTGTGTTTCTTCTAAACCTCCACGTTCATGTGTCACAGCAGCCAAAAAGCTGAGTTGCCATTGGACATGAAGTTATTGTTAATGAAACAATGGCGTGGATCAGGAAATGATCTTTTTTCTACTTTCTTTTTTTTTTGCTGTTGTTCATGCTCGATATTTTATTATGTCAGGCTGAAAATATGGGACTACTGTGTGCTACGCTATAGCATCTGTTCTCTACTGCCTCAGAGATGCTAGTGAAAGGATTGGAGTGGATATTGTATTAGCAGCCACTGTAGACAGTATATTACAGCATTCATACTGTACTGTAGATGTAGCTCTGTAGTGAATGGAATGAAACAACAGTTTATCTCTCAGTAGGGCCAATGGTGTGCGTGCGTTCGTGCGTGCGTGCGTGCGTGCATGCGTGCGTGCGTGCGTGCGTGTTACATTTAGTGGAAGCTTTTGCTTGTGCTCGAGTATTTGTGTGTGTGTACTGGCACTTGCTTCTTGTAGTGTGCATATGCAAGTACGTGTGAATTCAAGCGTGTGTGCGTGTGCCCAGTATGAAGACCGCTCTCCCTCTAGGCGACCTTATGGTCACCTGGAGACCCTCAAAGCCTGTGCGTGTGAGTATGTGAGCTAGAGAACGCACTAACAGTGAGTGAGTGCGAGTGTGTGTGCGTGCACGTGTGTTTGCGCATGTGTGTGTGTGTGTGTGTGGCTGTGCTTGTGTGTTTAGCCGGGCATGAGCGGCGCGCTTATGATGTAAAGAGTCCCTAGATGGCGTTCAGGCGGAGCCCAGCCCAGCCCTGTAATCACCCTGTTTACGGTCCATATGTGAAGACAGCATCCATGCTAGCTTGGAAGTTCTAATACACACACGCACGCACGCACGCACACACACACACACACACACACACACACACACACACACACACACACACACACACACACACACACACACACACACACACACACACACACACACACACACACACACACACACACACACAGACACACACAGTGTCATAGAAATAAACACATGCATGCACGTGTACACACAAAGTCATATGCTCACATATACATTCTCTCGCGGCTGCGATTACGGTTGAGTCAAGTTATTGTTCTTGCGATTGTGTGTGCTGACATTAATTTTCACATGCGGTACTGTGAGCATAATGACAGACCCCTGTTTGCCACCATGCCGAAGGTGGCCGGGCTGTTAAAATGTCTCAAGATGTCTTAAATTGATTTATCTAAATTCAAGCCCATAAGAATGGTTACATACACTTCAGTTTAGCATCTAAGTGTTAATTACAGTCAGAGGTCCTGGGAATGTGTTTTCCCCGTGCACGTTTGCAGACAGAAGTCGATGCAGGCCACTGCAAGTCCTTTTCATATTTATTGAAAATCAATATCTGTCTTAAATTTCATTTTAACTGCCCTTAAACAGATCTTAAAGTGATCAATTTCATTTTCTGAAACCTGCAGATGTGAGATACTCTACCATGACCTTTTCAAATGGGCAGATGTAACCATTGAAGAGTTTTTTGTTTTTATCCTTTATTTATTATTATTAATAATAACTGAGATGGTTTTTTTTTGTGTGGCTTTTATGCCTTACCCGCGACACGCTGTCAGGCTAGATTACCAGCCTAGGTGCCCAGACGGTTACGCCAACCGTCTTCTTTAATATCTTTTATAGAATTTGACAATTTAAGCATTTAGTAGATGCTTTCAAATTGATCGACTCACAAAGTACAAGATTGGAGTAAGTAGCATGAATCAACTAGCAGTTCTTAAAGGGACTACACCATGAGTTTGAACTTTTTCTTCATTTTTGTGTGTTTGTGGTCTCCCCTACCTCTCTTCTATTTCAAAAAATACCCCAGTTTGAACACTCAGGCTTTCACAGCAAATCTGGGGTTTTCTGTAAATTGGTCTCAAAACAGGCCAAACTGATTTGCACCCTGAGGTGACGTGACGTTCGGGTACAATCCCTCCCGTTTTTCAGTTCCAACCAAAAAAACAATTACAAAAAAATCTTATTTTTTTTTTCTTATTTTTTTTTTTTACTTTTTCCACACAGAACCAGAAGATAACATGCATACAACTGGCTCAATAGCGCCCCGTGCCAAACAGGACAATGTGGTATTGCAGGTGAAAGTGCTTTATAAGCCAGAGAGAAGTTAGTTGGAATGAGTATATCTGAGGCTTGATTTAGGCTCAAACCTTTGGAAAAACGTTTGAGGGACATAAACAATATGATATTATTATTATTATTATTATTTTAATTCATGGTGTAGATCCTTTAAGATACATAAAGGCTGTCATTTTGCCTCTCACATAGTAGTTCAAGTCATTTTGTATGCAAAATGGTACAAGTGAAACCAGTCTATTTTTAGGCTTTTTAGCTGATGGAGGTGGTCTCCCTACTCTTCCATTGAGAAATCTAGACTTTGGTGCCGGACACACACACACACACACACACACACACACACACACACACACACACACACACACACACACACACACACACACACACACACACACACACACACACACACACCTACTACTTCACAATGTCAATAAAGTTATTTTAAGCAGCAGCACAGGATTAGACATTAGATGCGGTGACTTCTTTATTGTAATTCAGACATCGTTACAATTACCTCTCCCTGAGAGGAAATACAATGGAAATAAAACTTACCGATTGTAGCTTTAACTTTCGCCTGCAGGCACAAAAAACAAAATAGATGTATCACTGACCAGTTAGCTGTACCCAACAGATACCCTGTTGATCCATATCTATCTGTAGCTGCCTCCTATCAGGCAAATTACTTCTGTTTCAGCACTTAATGTCTCTTGATGTGGCCTGTTATGCTCATAGAGTGTCAGCTTGTTCCTTTAAAAGCCTACTAGGTTCACTTCTCTATTAGCCACATTAGGTCATTGTTCCCATATTGCTGTGAAGCATCATACCATACCATGCTATGTGGACAGTGATGTCACTACATACCCCCCCCCCCCCCCCCCCTCCCCCCAGGGGTATTTAGTTGGCCACAGGTGAGAAGCTAGGTCCCCTTGAGGCTGTAGGGTTCACTGAGAACAGATGAATGGAGAGAGGGGATGAAGGGGTGTGCCACAAGGCCGGAAATGATTGGCACCTTTTTATAGGATTAGTGTCACCTTAATATTCAGGAGCGTAATCCTTTATGGAAAAGCAAGGTTAGCAGACGACAGAGAGAGAGAGAGAGAGAGAGAGAGAGAGAGAGAGAGAGAGAGAGAGAGAGAGAGAGAGAGAGAGAGAGAGAGAGAGAGAGAGAGAGAGAGAGAGAGGAGAGAGAGAGAGAGAGAGAGAGAGAGAGAGAGAGAGAGAGAGAGAATTAGCCCACCTCTGAGCAGGACTTAGAATAGAGAGGGAGGCGATGGGGAGAGGCATGGGGAGGGGGGGATGCTTTCTGAAACACTGCTTTTGTCCCAGGCCTTGTCAAACATTTAGTTTCATTCTTTTGTTGCGGGGAGTCATGCTTTTGTGTTTGGCCTACAAATGGCCTGAAGAGACTCAGAGAGAGAGAGAGAGAGAGAGAGAGAGAGAGAGAGAGAGAGAGAGAGAGAGAGAGAGCAGGAGGGGAAAGATGCCATAGAGGGAGACTTGGAGGGAGGGAGCGAGAGAGAGAGAGAGAGAGAGAGAGAGAGAGAGAGAGAGAGAGAGAGCGAAAGAGAGAGCCCACTAGCCAAGAGGAATAGAATTTACTCTTATGAAGTAAGCTTAGACATTGAGCTAATAGCCGGGGGACAGACCACCATCACACTCAAACTTTGACTCTACCTCAATCAACAGTCGGTTTTTCCTCACATGGGAGGTCTGTTTCGGATACTCACTAGCTTAGCGCCCCCTCCGCCTCTTCCACGGGAACTATGGCAACAAAGGACCCACCCCCCCGCCCTTCGTACACAGCCATTTCTTCTGGCTGCCCCCACCCCTCGTCTCCCACTGGGCAGCCCTTGATGGAACAGCTGCTGTGTTGCGTAGCAGCAAATAGCCATCAAAATGCCATCTTTGCAAGGCCTTCGCCACTACGCCTGCCACAAGCAGAGGCAGGAGAGGCTGTGTGTGTGTGTGTGTGTGTGTGTGTGTGTGTGTGTGTGTGTGTGTGTGTGTGTGTGTGTGTGTGTGTGTGTGAGTGCGTGTGCGTGTGCGTGTGCCCGTGTGTGTGCGCCCGTGTGTGTGTGTGTGTGCGTGCGTGTGTGCATACGAGTGCATGTTGGTGATGATGGGGAGGGGGGGCAACCCTCCCCACCCCATTTGAGGTGGTGGAGAAGGGCCATAATTGAGCTGTGTTACATCTTGACGAGTAAAGAGGCACAGTGTAGAAATGGGTTACATTTCCTCCCCAGCTGATTCAAGCCATCAGGCAAAGTTGGAAGGGGAGAGGGTGTGTGCTTGTCTGCATGCATGCAAACACGCATGTGCGTGGGCCCATTTGAGAAAGTGTGTGCGCGCGAGCGAGCGTGTGTGTGTGTGTGTGTGTGTGTGTGTGTGTGTGTGTGTGTGTGTGTGTGTGTGTGTGTGTGTGTGTGTGTGTGTGTGTGTGTGTGTGTGTGTGTGTGTGTGTGTGTGTGTGTGTGTGTGTGTGTGTGTGTCTGTAACGCTGGTAGCTGGGTGCCTGCCTGGTGTGTCCCTACTCTCTCTCTGTCCTTTTCTCCTCCTCTCTCTCCCATGACAGGGTGTGCAGGAGATGTTTGGGCGTGATAGCAGCCCAGTGCCACTTCCTGGTCTTACTGATAAGCTCCCTATATGCTGCAGATGGCTATCACTTAAAGGCTACACACACACACACACACACACACACACACACACACACACACACACACACACACACACACACACAAACACACAAACACACACACACACACACACACACACACACACACACACACACACACACACACACACACACACACCCACCCACCCACCCACCCACCCACACACACCACACACACACACACACACACACACACACACACACACACACACACACACACACACACAAATACACTACCTGTTGACCAGAACTGGCACAGACTTGCCGTGGGCATGACGGAGGCAGCAGAGACTCTGGTTATCTGCCTGAGTTTGTGTATTTGTCTGTGTGTACTATTTGTCTGTGTGTGTGTGTGTGTGTGTGTGTGTGTGTGTGTGTGTGTGTGTGTGTGTGTGTGTGTGTGTGTGTGTGTGCATGCTGGCTTGCGTGCGTGCGTGCGTGCGTGCGTGAGTGTGCGCGCGCGTGCGCATGTGTGTGTTTGTGTGTGAGAGAGACAGACAGACAGACATTCATACATAGAGAAACATAGACAGAGAGATGGAAAAAGAGAGACTATGTGTGTTGTGTGTGTCATTCCTCTCATACACACTCATACAGTGCATGCATGCTTGCACGCACGCAGCCAGCCACTCACACACACACTATATCATACACGCGCACACACACACACACACACACACACACACACACACACACACACACACACACACACACACACACACACACACACACACACACACACACACACACAGGGGCCCCTGTGAGAGGTGGAGTGATGTATTGAGGGAGAGGGCTGATTAATGAGGAACGTTTATTAGAACATCTGTGTCAAAGATGGCGGCAAGAGAGGGAGAAAGAGAGAAGGCACCCTGGCAGCGTCTTCTCCAGGCCTCTTGTTTGTTGCCTTACCCTAGATCTACCGTAAATAAAATATGCCAGGCTGGAGGAGAGCAGTTTATTATCACTGAGTTAAAGTAGAATTCCTGTGGTTTTTAAATATATTCTAACGCCACATTATATACTTTTAGTTGTGCCCCAGTGTCGCACACCAAAAATAGCAGATCTATAATAGCTCACAATGCATCGCACTGCGATCTACACAGCTTGTATATCTGCAATTTTTGGTGTGCGACACGATGTGCAACCAAGTATAAATCAGGGGTAAGGGCTCTTAATCTTGGTTGTCTAAGCAGGTGACATGGTTTGATTCCGTTGTAATTGTTGAGATATATCAGGATCACTTATTAGTAACAAACCAAAAATCACAACCTCGTTTCACATGGTTACTGTTCGTACAGTAGCTCAATGAACCATGTGAATGTGGGGCATGCGGATAGCTGACTGGATAGTGTGCCGACCACATAATAAGTATATATACTATATATATATACTATAGGGTATATATATATATATATATATATATATATATATATATTGCAAAGCCAGGGTTCTAAGGAGGTTATTTAACTCCAGTGGGAAAAATAATCTCCTTAGAACCCTGGCTTTGCAACCCTCTGGACTCTTGGTGTCAGAAGTGGGATATATATATATATATATATATATACCCATTCTTGAGAATTGAGACAAATCATTACCTACCAAAACATTTCAAATTATTATTTATTAACTCATTTCAAAAACAAAGTTGGGTGAAAATACATTCTTAAAGGATTTATATATATGAATTACATACGAGTTATACAATGTTTTGGTCTGGGGTTTTTTCAGAAAATACCCTTGTCTCAGACAAGGATTCACAACAAAATAACATTTTGTAAAAGTTTTTGCCCTTTAAAGTTGTGTCCAAGATCGTTGTCAACTCTGTCAGATTTCTACAAAAACATAATTTAAGCAGGCATAAACAGGTTAGCTATATCCTAAGGTTCCCCGTCTCATTCCTGGTTTAAAAAAAGTGGGAGGTTGGCTCATTTACATTGTTAAATAGTGAACACTTTGATCTTTTAAAATATATTTTCCCAGCATAATTGAAGAATATTAAAAAAAGTTAAAGAAAATAAAGGTTTTGTCCCAATTCTCAAGAATGGGTGATCATGATATATAATATATTTACTTTTTTATTTTATTGTTTTACTTGGATCACTTGTCAGTGGAGGTCACTTTCCCAACTGTCTATTGCTGATACTGTTATCGTTCCAATAACAGAAAAAGTGCTTCTTCATAAGTGAATATAAAAGCATTTACATCATCAGCATCTTTACTGACTATCAAGGCTTTTATCCAACCACAGTCACCTTCATTCAATTCAGTAACCCGTTTCCTGTGGCACCCCCTGGCTCACGTGCATGGCAGAGAGGTCAGGAGTTCGAAGTTCAGAGTCAGGACTGTCGCCACGATGTGCGTTTTTCCCACCTGCTGCCTTCCTCCTTTGTTGAGGAGGGGCAGAGGGAGGCAGTGAGACGCCCCCACCACCCCGTTGCACTAGCTCACTCTGTCTGTGTGTGTGTGTGTGTGTGTGTGTGTGTGTGTGTGTGTGTGTGTGTGTGTGTGTGTGTGTGTGTGTGTGTGTGTGTGTGTGTGTGTGTGTGTGTGTGGCGTGCCGCCTTGCTGCTCCGCCAGAAGGCTCCCTGCCGTCCCCCAAGCGCACATATTAAAGAAAATGATAAAGATGGCATACCTGTAATTTGAAAACAGATGGTTTCGTTCTTTTGAATATTTATAACAATCAAAAACAATTTCTCCAGCGCCAACCACGCTATTTGCCCGGAGGCCGGCAAGGTGTTAAAACATTTATTTTAATGAAACGTGGGGAAGGGAAAAAAAAGAGAACTCGCTTCGTTCTCCTTCTCCGGCAAAGGAAGATAGTTGACATGAATATAGTAAGGGCATAGAGTTGACAGTAAAGGAAGACAGTGGGGGCATATGTGCGTTGGAGAACTACACGCTCAGTGAGGCCCTCTTACTCGCTTGAAGTTGTTGTTTTTTAACAGATTGCGTAAATAAAGAGAGGCTGGGAGGAAGAAAAAAAGAGCTTCGTCTGTTTACATCGCCAGATGCTGATATTTAATAAGTCACAATCTCTTTTTCGTTTGAAGGTAAATATCTTTTCCTCCACTCGCTCTTGATGTCGACAAAGCTTCTAATTCAGTCAAGCTTCTAATTTACCCCGTCTGAAATTAAAAGTTCTATCAAACTCGATGGCATTTGATAAAAAAAAGGGTTTAGGCCGTCTTTGATTTGTTTTGTTCTTTATACTTTGAGAAGACATGATCCAAATTTCTGCATGTGAGATACTTTGATTTAGTTTTTTATTTTGTATAAATGTTTTGCTGGTTACTGTTTCCTGATTCAATTTGTTTTGACACAGTATTAGCACATGTTTCACAAGCTTTAATATTATGTCTGTATTTTCCACAGTCGGAATCCTGAAGTCTCTCGTCTCTCCCTCTCTCTTTCTCTCTTTCTGTCTCTCTCTCTCAATCAATCTCTCTCTTTCAGAGTATGATTTCCTCCATTGTGAACAGCACTTACTATGCAAATGTGTCGGCGGCAAAGTGTCAGGAATTTGGGCGCTGGTATAAACATTTCAAGAAGACAAAAGATATGATGGGTAAGCAAAATGGTGCAGCGCAAAGTGTTGCACTTGCGCTTTTGTCTTTTCACATGCACACACACACACACACACACACACACACACACACACACACACACACACACACACACACACACACACACACACACACACACACACGTGCCGCACACAGATACACCAGTTACCATTCAATGCTATTTTTTGTCTTTGACAGTTACATACAAACCAACATTTTTATTCCAATAATTCACAACCTTTCTATACACTGTAGTAAGTGTACAGAGCTTTGTCTTTGATTAACGTCTTAACGTTTCACCTCAACATGTGATACATTGAGATCCCTTACTTTTCCATTGTGAGAGCAGTGTTTTTATTTCCCCACAAACAAAAAGGCAGTGATGACTCAACCACTTCACCCTCTAGTATGAGATCAATTTGATTTTCTTATCAAACCTAACAACGCATGCTTTATATTATTTCAACGAAATTCTATTTGACTGCCTGAAATAAGGTTATATATAAGTACCACACCGATCAGAGATGGAATTCTGATTAACTGTATCTTTATATATTTTGATTTAATAAATTGCCTTACTGCCATGAAGTTACAATAAAGTGACATAGTAGCCTATTTTCTGACAAATGATATCACATTAGAGCGTTTATTTACAAAGTAACAGCATCACTGCAAACAGTGTCCTGTTCATGTCATACACAGTATATATATATATTATATATATATATATATATATATATATATATATATATATATATACACACACACCCACAC
>NC_137605.1:28781644-28789144 GCF_963280865.1 Gymnoscopelus braueri
TGTTGCGCTTGTTTGGGATGGGGGAGGAAGGTGACAGCAAACCTCATTACACCTCTACTCCCTTTGAAGTCACGGTGTAAAAAAAATAATACACTGATAAGGATCTACTGGAATCAGTGTGTACTCCTCTCTCTGTCTCCCCCTCCAAAAATCTATGTGTGTGTGTATGTGTTTGTGCGCACCGCACATGCGTGCGTGTGTGAGCACGTACAGTATAATGGCAGAACCAGACAGTGGTGTTTTTGTGCAAATTGGCAAGCACTTATACACGCACAGTCTTATCTCTAATTGATATGAAGAATCAGCCTAGTGATGTGCCTAAGAGACTGCCATTGGAGGATTATTTATTGTGTGTGTGTGTGTGCGTTTATGTGTGTGTGTGTGTGTGTGTGTGTTTGTGTGTGTGTGTGTGTGTGTGTGTGCTTCATTGCTCTGTGTTAATAAAAAGACAAGGGTAATGGAGTGGGGGGATTTAGGGGGGAGGCGTGCAGTGACATGAAGGGGGCTGTATGTGTGTGGATGCAGGGGGTGGATCTGGTGAAACAGGGGAGGTACTGGGTCTTTTTTGGGGGAAGGGGGCGGGGTGCTGGTGAGGGGGGGGGGAATTGGGGGGGGGGGGGCAGCAGATTGACCAGAGAGATAGACGGAAAGGGCTGATGGTGAGGAATGATAAACATGCGCAGACTGAAGAATGCATACGCAGACACACCGGCAGCCAGGCAGACAGACTCGTACACGTGCAGGCATATGAACACACGCACACACACGCACACTCACACACACACACGCGCACACACACACACACACACACACACACACACACACACACACACACACACACACACACACACACACACACACACACACACACACACATGCACACATGCACACATGCACACAATCAGACGCATATCTCCATCTCCCAAATACTTCTATACAATCCGTGCGCACTCTCTTTCTTTGTGAAAGCTTATCTTCGTCTATGACTTCATGTCTGTATCTGTTTATGCTTGCCTGGCTACTGTTGGCCTCCCCATTGAAATGCTACACAGAGTCACATTATGCTGTGTAGCAGGGCAAACGGGCTCATTATGAATTTTCCACTGACATTGAAATGTGGTTTATTTGTGATGCCACTCTTTTCCTGAGGATCACCATCCGCTATCAAATTGCTCATGTTTTCCCATTATCCTGGTTTATTGCCAAAAATCACACCTATTGATAGCAAGAGGAAGCACAGCATTGGTTCACGCAGTGTGTGACCAACAGCTGATGAAAAGGCCCAATCATACGTCTCTGATAATGGGGCCTTGTAATGACAGAATTCATCTCCATTGAAAAGCAAACGGAGGATAAGCTGATTGCCTGCTGTACAAGAGCGATGTCTGCGCATGCGGGAAGTAAACCTATCCTCTGGGAATGCTTACATCATTGACCACTTGGAGACAACAACACTGGTTTATTTTTTGTATCTATGAAAAGATACTGGGTAAACTTTCAGGTTACCTCTGTACTCTTCTCTGTCCCAGCTCTGGTAGTTACCAACTATGCTCCAAAGTGGTTGCTTTTCAACCACTTAATCCCTATATATTTAGTTAAGGCTCTATACTATAGGTCCACTCCTTTTGCCTTTTCCCCTCAACACCAATCTCTAGATCAGCTGAAAATAGCTCATCTACATCTACGCTTGCATTGTGAGGTGTAGATCTGCTATTTTCCACAAAATGTTTGCCTATTTTACACAAATGTTCACCTATTATGACATGCCCAGAATAGGGACGGTGGGGTTAAAGTGGTTAATGCACCCTGGGTTTTCACAAATCTGGACAAAATGGGAAAACATTTTTGTATATATTTTTGGGGGCTTTTTGGCCTTTATTTATAGTTTTACTGTAGAGACAGACAGGAAACAGGGAGAGAGAGATGGGGAGAGACATGCAGCAAAGATCGCTGTCAGGCTACTTTAGAGCCTATAGGTGCCCGGACCGCTACGCCAGCAGTCCGGGCCCAAAACGGCATTTTCTATGCAGCTTGGGCATGGAATAACCTATAAAACGATCTGTGGTCTTGGGAGAGCACTGTTTGAAAAGCTGTTCTTCTGCTTTACTGATGTGGATTTCTGTATATTATGTTGTATAGCGTTGCTGTCGGGTGTATGTCCAAAACGCTTTTTTATTTTATAAAAAAAAGTGCAGATCTGCTATTTTTACTACTTTTGTGTGACACTTTTGCATGATGAAGTAGGGCATTCATATACAAAACAACATAAAAACTTAAAAAGTTGAAATTTGGAGGTTTAAAAAAAATAGTAAAATAGCATAAATTAAATACAGAGAAGCAGAACACATGCCAGTGACTCCCCTCTTGTCTCTTGAACGATACTGTGAGCTGGATTTACTTGGATCTGAAAGCGCAGCATGGACTATGTGGGCTGGTCAGAAACAACATGCTGCAGCCGCGATCTGCACAGAACTAGCATCTCATTTACAAGGACTGCAGTTAATTACGCAATCTGCTCTGGCCGCATTGTCTGTGGGTGAGAAAAAGTGCAGTAGCTGAATGCCAAAGTACAGCCCTGTAGACAGCCAGTCTACTTCAATGAGGACAAAATGTAAAATGTACAGTATGAGTCTATACAATTAGACTTTCTGAAAGAAATATAAATGAAAGTGTAATATACAGAGTTGCATCCTCTGGAAACTTGACAATGCCATCTATTCCCACCTTGATTTCATAACATTCAACCACTCCAATCATCAATTCAACCATTGTTTGAATCCTCTAAGTCTTAGCCTTATTTGGGATAATGTACACTATCATTCTATTGCCACAAACAACTTCTCTGGCAATAAAAAAAATAATTATGAGGAGATGCATATAATTTTTTCTTTCATTGCAAAAGAGGCGAGCCAGCAGTAGCAATCACTGTGGCTTTCTGTGGCACAAAGGTTGACCAGCAGAGACTGGTATGCCGTCTTGGGTTCCTCTTCCTTTCGTAGGATCTCAGACAGCAGGCCCTGCATGGTGGCGGAGGGGAAGGTAGGGCAGAGGAGGAGAGAGGTGGAGAGAGGAGGAGGCAGAGAGAAGGCGAGGATTTCGCCCTCTGTGGCTTTCTCAGAGAATCTAACCGCTCAGAGCAGGTCTCCTAAACTGACACTCCCTCAGCTGTGCAGAAATTCCCCTATTTCCCCAAAGCGAACAGTTGCAACGTGCATTGCAAAGTATATTGAATAGACTACATGATTTAATGCCATTATAAAATCCAGGCTTGTTTTTAGTCCATTCTGCCCTAAAACAGCCTTGCTTTGTGGCAAACTGCGATTTGAAGCTCCTCCAACCTTAATACAGGGTGTCTAAGGCAGTGTTAGCTTACTAGCATGTACCAAAGTTACATGAAAGCTTCACATTTTCATTGTCATTACAGAGTCTCTTTTACATTGATGGCTCTCACTTACTCTCTTAGTCAAGAGTTCTCTAGTGTTATTACTCTGATGTGATTAGTCCGAAAATAGACGATCTACAAGCTCACGTTGGTACGCGACGTCCAGTGAGCTTGTAGAGCGGCTATTTTCAGGGGGCGACACTATCATACAACAAAGTATAATTCAGGCGTTACTTGCTCAGCCAGGGCCTCTCTCACTCTTGCCTTTGCCCTCCCTTCCCCTCCGCCACCATGCAGGGCCTGCTGTCTGAGATCCTCCGTAAGGAAGAGGACCCCAAGACGGCATCTCAGTCTCTGCTGGTCAACCTTCGTGCCATGCAGAACTTCCTGCAGCTGCCCGAAGCCGAGCGAGACCGCATCTACCAGGATGAGAGGGAGCGCAGCCTGTCACAAGCGTCCGCCATGGGCCCCGCACCGCTCATCAGCACCCCGCCCATCCGGCCTGTCCAGGTAACGACGTTTAAAAACACTGCAGACCGCATATTAGAAAGGAAGTTTAGGAAGTACTTCTTGAAAATCTCCTGAAGTCACAAGGCACAATGCACGGAGCATGAATACATAATTACATACACTGAAATGTATGGTTCCTTTACTGCTGAGCTAGCTGTTTCAAACCACGACCATCAACCACCACTCTTAATTTATTGTTGATATCGATTGACAGGTTGGAAATTGTGAGGGCAGAAGGTGATGCCTCTATAAATCCAGCGGCAGGGTACTGTAAGAGCTGAATAGTACATAAATAGAGGTCTGATCATGTTGAGAGTTTCTTAAGACAGAAATGACATAATTATTCCACAGAAAACAGCGTTGACACAGACTTTTATTCAGTTTTCTTCGAGCGACAATTGACAAAAGGGTCTTGCGATGGAGTGTAAGGCTTGATTCATACTTGGTTGTGTGGCAGTGTTCTACAAGCTCACAAATTGTCGCAGCCAACGTGTTGTGAGCTTGTAGATCGGCTATTTTCCGTCCTGGGATGTCAGAATGTATTGTCGAGGACTTTTGCAAATGTCATGAGACATGCCACTCACAAACACATGCCACTCATAGACACATGCCACTCACTGACACATTCTGGTGTCACAGAGCCACCACAGTATGCATTCTGTTACACACCTCAGAGTCACATACCTATTGTGACAAACCATCAAGCTGTCTGGACACAGCGAATGTCTCTGTTAGATAACATACATCACATTCGGCATGTTAGTTCTCAACCATATTTCCTGCATCCTTCTCATCCTCTACTCACAGGAGGAGAATGGCTACACAAACAAGGGCTAATTTTGCTTGCTAATTTTGACCTTTTCTATGGCCAATCATGCACCATTAACAACCTTCCCTTTCTAAAAATTAACCTGGCACGGTGATGACAAGATCATTGAAAGATCCAGCACCACTCTGTCTGTCTGTCTGTCTGTCAGTCAGTCAGTCGGCTCCTAATTTATGTTCTCTGACTGTCGTGCCACAACTTGCTACTCGCACCGTAAATCAAAGTTCCTCATTCAAAAAGGTATATGGCAACTTTTTGCCACTTAAGCCCATTTGATGTGCGGTCAAGTGTGTCTGGGAGGTGAGAGGGGCTGACAAAGGCCTCCTCTGTCCTGTCCTGTCCCTGCTGAAGATGGAGCTTTGAGTTTGGTGAGGACGCATAGAAAGAGATGGAGGAGAAAAGCAAAGACATTTAGAGAAAGAGGTTCTCCTTTCGAGCTCAGGGCCACCCAGTTCCAAAATGGAGACTCCCCTTTTTAACGGCATGTTGAGATCACAGCAGCTGCCCTTACAAAGCCAGGATGACAGAGGCCATTTCTGAACCAGTGGTTTTGACACGTTACAGTTCACTGCCTGTCCTTACAATGGAAAGACTGTGTCAGCTCAGGACAACGCTTCGGAGTGAGAGAGTGGACCTTTGTATGATGATGCATTGAAGTTAAACAGCAGGGTTTGGGCTATCAGACATACCTCTGTTGATGGCCCTAATTCTGTTTGCATCAGTCCTCTTTCCCAAATGCCTAGGATCAGGAGGTGTCTCCACCTTTTCAGGATTCAATCATTTCATTACACGAATTACAAGACATTAGTATCAGAAGTGCGCTTGTGTCCTGTTTACATCAATCTGAGTATCTACAGAGAACCTTTAGTATTTCTGAAAACAAACCACAAAGGTTTGCCTGCAGGGTCATCAGAGGCCATCACATAACAGAATAGAATTCATAGGTAAGGGCTTCTTCACTGGTGCACATGCTGGCCAACGAGAAGAGCATTTCATTGTCAAAATGCCAAATATACTATATATCATTATTTTTACTTTACAATTCTGTTGACACGCTGTAGTGTCTATATACCTGTAGTTGTTTACAAATTCCCACCTGTATGACTTGCACCCATAGATATATATCATGATTGTAAATCAGTGTGCCGCCAAGGCAGTTGACAAGCACACATACACACGGAACGTGCTCGCGCACGCACGCACGCACGCACGCTCGCACGCACGCACGCACGCACGCACGCGCACGCGCACACACACACACACACACACACACACACACACACACACACACACACACACACACACACACACACACACCCACCTACACCTGGCCATATGCCAGCCTCTCCTATGGAGCAATGTGGTGTGAATTTAGCCACATAAATCAGTGAGGGTGGCAATTGAGTCAGAGACAGAGGAGGATTTTTATAGACCTCATAAAAACAGATGCAGGCGTACGTCTTGTGTCACGTGTACCGATGGGTGGCTCAACTAACCGAGCCAGTTAGTGCATGTCCCGGCCTTAGCAATTAACTTGACACGGTAACCTACCTCTCAGACTGACAAGCTTGCATTCAAGCCATCGTAAAATGGCCCTAAATATCCAGGAATGCTTCAACATTCCAGTTTCACCACCAAATTTTAGGATTACTGTATGTGGTATTCTTTTTTTTTCCTTTTTCGGGGTTGTTGTTGTTTTTATAAAGCCCCAAAAGGGGCTCATGTTAGGTGTCTAGACTAATGTTTGAATATATGTTTCTTCAAGCGCACATTGTTTTGCGAGTATGTAGCTGTGTGGGTTATTAGTGGTTGATTTGAATAACATGTTCTCATACCCATGGATTTCTCTCTCTTTTTTTCCTTTTTTTCATATCGAATGATTTGTATGCTAATGGCTCTTGGGTAATGTTTTTATTTGGATATTTGTTACCCTCTGAAAAGGTTTCCTCAAGACACGACAAGCCCTTGAATGAAACATGATTTGATATTTCGCTTTAGCATTTTATTTCTCTAATCAGCAAACAATGACACTGACGTAAGAATATCTTTTCACTCTGTGCTTACAAAGAAGAATACTTCTTTGTTTGCGTATGTGAGCATGTGGGTACATCAGCATGCATGTATGTGTAGAGTGCAAGTGAACGCTTGTTCATGTGCTCATGTATGCATGTGTGAGTGCCTACAAGTGTGCGCGTGGTTGCGCGTGCTTTTGTTTTGTCCAATTCCCTCTTGTGAGCCTGAACAAACATGGACATGTTTTTGACCCCTTACAGCCCAGGAGAGAAGACTGTAACACCGTCAGACCCGAAGACTGGAACCCCCGAATCCCTGTGGGCATTTCCCCTGTAAGCAAACAACACACGCACACACACACATGCACACACACACACACACACACACACACACACATACACACGCACGCACGCACGCACGCACGCACGCACGCACGCACGCACGCACACACACACACACACACACACACACACACACGTACACGTACACACATGTTTACTGCAGAAATGACTCATACTAGCTTATCGTTCCCCAACATGCCATTCATTATTATATTAATATGGTATAGTGGTCTTCATGGAGTAATGTGCTGTTTGCATGTCGCATATCAACATAACATACAACCTATGAAGTTATTTTATTATACTATATTTTCGGTCAGTATGTGGTTAAATCTTGGTCAAAATGTTACGACAATACATTTGTAGTTGGACAACATATCACACAAATACAAAGATACAGTAGACTTAGGAAGGCTAGTTATCAGAAA
>NC_137605.1:28794144-28796644 GCF_963280865.1 Gymnoscopelus braueri
CCGATTCAAGAGGGGACGGCTTGCTAACAGGCCACCAACCTTTTAGCTTAGCTGTTTGGATACCGAAGTGCAAAGGCAATGGATTTGAGAGGATACCCAGGGGAGCTGGGGTTGTGGGGGGGGGGGGCATGGCTTTGGTGTCCAAACAACCCCGACACTTCCTTTGAGAAATTACACAACGAAAAGGAATCAGAGTCCCTGCTGTCACAAAACAAGCTCTCCAGGACCCCCCGGCTCCGCGGGGGGCTCAAAGCCCTTCGACTCCTCGGTGACCAGCAGAATACCGGATGCCTCTGAACCCCGTTACCCCACCGTTACCCCGCCTCCAGCTCTCACTGTCTCCTGCTCCCCTCGTTCCTCCCTGGAAGAGGCTTCGCTAATTAGCCAGGCTCTAATGAGACAGAATGGCACTGATCTGGTCCGCCGCTGCACAATGTGCTAGTGTGTGTGTGTGTGTGTGTGTGTGTGTGTGTGTGTGTGTGTGTGTGTGTGTGTGTGTGTGTGTGTGTGTGTGTGTGTTGGGGTGGGTAGGGGAGAGGAGTGGAGGGGACCGATGCATTTGGGGGGGGGATGGGGTTGGGGTACAGAGAGAGAGAGAGAGATGGTGTGTGCCATCTGTCACCCTGCACCCGGCTGGCACGGCACTCCCAGGGGGGTGGGGCAGGGTGGGGTGAGGGGAGGAGAGGGGGTGGTACTGAGTGCCTCACTGGTCTGGAGTGGCAGAGGTGTGTGTGGGTTGGGGGGGGGGGGGGGGGGTGAGTGACAGAGATGTAATGACAGAGAAGGGATGTGAGTAGAAAAGGAGTGTGTTCGACAGGATCACTGGCCCCTGTCTACTTCCTGTTTCTAACAGGACTTTCATTTCCTCTCCCAGCCTGCCGTCGTACAGGTTCAGGAGGCCTAGGATCAGTGGTGGGAAAAGTACTTTACTTGCGTTTTCTTTTACTTCAGTACAAGTAGTTATATTTGTAGTACAACGTAGAAATACCTGTTACACTGTAGCCTATATAAAGTCCTATAAACATTTTCAGACTTCTACAATCTACAATCTACAAAAAATTGCAGATGTACAAGCTCACAAGGCGTCGCAAGCTTTTAGATCTGCTATAGCTGAAAAGGTAGGGCTTAAGTGGTTAAAGGGGTAATGTTTTGTATTGATAATCTAAATCTGCAAAGTAACTAGTAACTGAAGCTGTCAAGTAATTGTAGTGGAGTAAAAAGTACGATATTTGCCTCTGAGATGTAGTGGAGTAGAAGTAGAGAGAGTAGGAGATCAAAAAATAGAAATACTCAAGTACAGCACAGTAAATGTAGGCCACTTAGTTACTTTCCACCACTGCCTTTGATGATTCCCTGAGCCAAGAGCCACTCATTTATACCTGAGACCCACCCAAGCAGGCTACCTACCCACCCTTCCCCACTCACACAAGCCACACACATAAGCCTACACATTACACACACACACACACACACACACACACACACACACACACACACACACACACACACACACACACACACACACACACACACACACACACACACACACACACACACACACACACACACACACGCATGCGCACGTGCACGCCTACGCATGTACGCACGCACTTGCTCAATTGGAAAGCACTTTGGGTCAACTCCTGTCGTTTTTAAATGAGCTACATACATAAAGATGACTTGACTTGACTTGAAACACAAACACACACACACACACACGCACACGCACACACACACACACACACACACACACACACACACCCACACCCACACCCACACCCACACCCACACCCACACCCACACCCACACACACACACACACACACACACACACACACACACACACACAACCACCACACTTGGACTAGATACCCCTCATTTCCAATGGCTGCTTAGCATGTATTGGCTGACCTTTGAGTAGTCTGGTGTAGCCTGATGGTTAGAGATGTCAGATTGCTGTAGTTGTAAATTCAATGTAGTTGTTATAACTAAAACTAAAATGTGGCTGCCGTGTTAAGTGGTCAGATGGGTGGTTTATTGTAATGATCGCTCAATCGATTGTGTTCAGTCATGGGTCAATGGAACCGTATATTTTTTATCAAAAGAAGGAATTTAAAAAATCCGCAAAAGGTAGCACATCCAAAATTTCTAAATAAATGGAGGACAAAGTACTCACATTTACCAATAAATGAACGCTATGAGCCTTCCTCAGAGCAATTTATATATAAATATATTTGTAGTTGCTACAGTATTTATCGGTATCACAATGAAAACAAATTTTTCAACGTTTTACAGAAGAAATACCATAATTTTTACATTATTCCAGTATTTTATATTATCATTAAAATCGTATTGTTTAGCAAATTATTTGGGGGCCCACTTACAATATGTCACCAGACTTCAGTGAGTGTTCATTTAACATTTAAATGCACTACATTTGTACACTCTCTGAGTTACAAATGAACAAATTGAACAGAGGATTTTTACTGTGCAGGAGGTTT
>NC_137605.1:28799144-28806644 GCF_963280865.1 Gymnoscopelus braueri
TGTAAAAAAAAGGGATAGGCATCCTCGTTGCTCAACAATAAGCCACTTCCACATACTAACTTTCTTACTTAGTGTTTGAAGCAGGAGTGGAGGGATATAGGGAATAAGTATAGATGTACAGTATGAAGAAAGAATGTAGGGAATAAATAAGTGTAACTGTATGAAGCAGGAGTGTAGAGAATAAATAAGTATAACCGTGTGAAGCAGGATGTTGCAAAAAAAAAGAAAAACAAAAGAAAATCGTGCATGTTCAGTCAACCTTCCCTGGATAAATAAGCGTTAGGGTACCACACAGATGTATAATGTGCTCTATTTTAGAGGGACTGGCCATTTACGTCTGGCTATTCTTCTCCATGCTCCATCTGCCCGTATTTGATTGCTAGAAAATTCCTTGCACATTTTATGAGCTCAGCAGCCATGACGTGTAGTGCCACATAGAACTGGTTAGTATTGTTTCTGGTAGCAAGTGCTGACACAGAGCGCCATTTCCTGCACCGTCATGCCTTTCCACCACAATGTGTGTTGTGTTAGCTGTCAGTCTGTTATTGTTGTTGTCCGCTTGCTTATTGTGACTGAGAGGTCGCGACCTCTCTTCAGAAAATGTCCAGTGTTTGGACAAGACTCCTCCACTTTACAGCGAGAATGTAGAATATAACTTGGCATGATTAATCCATATTGGCAAATTGGTCTCTGCCACTGACCTCCCCATCAAGGATGATGGCAAACCAGCGTGCGTGTGTGGGTCTGGACTGATAAGTGGACACTATGTGGAATTTGCCTTTTTTGTTTTGCAATTCAAACTGAATGTGTTCAATTCCAAGATCAATCATCAGAAGCTCTCCTCAAAATGAAAAGAAAACATTTGGTGTCGTAGAGGAACATCTAATCATAAAATCATCATACAATCCGTCCGATTCTATTTACTTTAAGGATAGATAGTGCATAAAGGATTTATATAAATGGTGCATAAACTGGTCAGTTTACCCTCCAATACTGTACTCCCCTGGTTATTAACCAATAAGTCTATACAAATCCCTCATAGGATCATACCCCATGCTGAGAGCTCTACCAGATGGCTGTACAGTTATGGGGGAGGTGGAAACATTAAAAGTAAAGTGGGCTTGTTGGTCACGGTTCTGAATCCCAGAATTGGAATGAATCTCATTGGTGTCGGACAGAAACCTCTTATCTCACATTCTATCTTTTTGTGTTTTTTTTAAATAAATTAATGCCCCTACTTGATCATACTAAAGCATCACACAAAAGCATCAAGGTAGTAGATCTGGCCCTGCCCGGAAGTAGTAGGCTAGGTGCCCGAAAGTAGTAGATCTACAAGCTCGGCGCAAAGCGACGCGTTTTGAGCTACTAGATCTGCTACTTTAGCTATTTTTGAATTTGAATCCTGTAGAGTAACAGTTTTGGACTTAATGGTTTCCACCCGACAGAGACCATATCTAGGTGGGGATGTGAAAGAGTCGACTCCTTTTATAACCACTGCCACTGTGTTCTTGAACAAAACACCCGCTCTGGTGGACTAGCTTAGTGGTCAACTTTGTTGGTCACTTTGTTTACCCTGCATTATGTCCCAAAAATGAATGTGCAGAACGTTCTTGATCGGAAGGCAGGGTGGTACTGAAAAACAGAATGCTCAGCAAACCGTTTCTGGATTATCGTTTCCCATTTTTGGTTGATGTTAAAACGGGTGAATGCTATTAATGGATGCTCACCTTTTAACCACATGATCCTTAGCGTCCTTATTTTGGGGCAGAAATTGCAGATCTACAAGCTCACAACGTGTTGCGTTGCGACCTCATAGATGGCAAGCTTGGCAAGCTTGGTGATGTAGATTGGCAAGATTTACAACAAAGATATTTGGTGTACTGTAGATAGAAAAAAGGACAGGGCTGGCCTTGTATAGTTTGGCTATTTACAGCAAAGATATTTGGTATTGAGAGAAAAAAGGACAGGGCCTAGTATCGGCCCCTGGCGGAATCTGGTCAGCGAAGTATATAGGGGTTAAGTGATTAATAATAGTGGTCTAGAAGAGGCTCAGCTGTGACATGGTGGGTGCATTGTACAAGTATGTATTTGTTTTCTGGATGCCCATAGCGTTGTAGGACCTCTTGTTCCATCAACTGCTGCTGAGTTCAGTTAAGGCCACTGACCCGATTTGCCTTATTCTGTCTCATTTTCTGCCATGCTTACATTTGAAAATGCAGCTAGTGCTATCCGATCGAAATAAAATACAAAATAAAGACAAGTATGGCCCTTTATTGTGCTGACAATCTTTGCTTATTGTTGCGGGAGAATCGCATATGTACCCAGGCAGCAAGAACGTTGTAAGTCCTGCCCGCTCCCCGGTAAGCAGATGGGCGTCTCCCCCAATGGCATAATGTATTTACAACGCAGCACACGTAACTTTGCGGGGCGAACGCACACGTGCATTCACTGGTTGGCTCACTCGGGGAGGCGAAACAGGTTTGAGCGCACCGTGTTATCGGCTGCATTTATCTGCATAGCATTGTCTGCCAGAGTGTTGGGCCACTGCCAGGTTCAAGGAGGGAGAGAGACAATAATGCTTTGTCTTCCCCCCCTACTTTTAGCTTTCCCATTTAGACACTGGAGAGGTTTGTCTGGCTGCCTCTGAAACAGTCCCATCCTCCACAAGCCAGCCACAACAATGGCCACAATTTTCTTCAAACCCGTTTCTTTTTTTTGTTTACTCACCCCCTTCATACCCCCCCCCCCCACGACTAGGCTCAAAACTGTGAAATCCAACCGATACACTTGATGCACCCAAGATGATCCCACACTTTGTTTTTCAGAGATAGAAAATCTATATTCGATCGTGTCATAATCTGAGGATAGAGGGAAAACAACAACCCTGGAACGGTGAATTGATGGACATCTGTTGGCTTATTTAGTATTTCATTTTTTTTTTCCCACTGCGGTGGAAGGTCAGGCTGATGGGCCTGATAACGAGCAAATGAGATTACAGGGAAGGTGTTGGCTATGCCGTGTGACAGCCCTCTGTCTGTCTGCCTTCCTCTGTGTGTCTACGTCTCTTTCGCTCTCCCCCCACTCTCTCTCTGGGCCTTGCTGCAAAGCCAGTCATTTATTAATGCAGTACTGTGCATCCATATCGGGTGGGTGGGTGGAGGGGTGGGGGGAGTAAAATGGTGTTGCTGGGGTGAGGGGTTGTGTGTCGGAGGGGGGATGGGGGTGAATACCATGCTGTTCTGTGACAGAGCAGGCCTATGCTCTCATTGGCAGCTTGTGACTGCCGCACACACACACACACACACACACACACACACACACACAGCCACACACAGACAGACAGACAGACAGACACACACACACACACACACACACACACACACACACACACACACACACACACACACACACACACACACACACACACACACACACACACAGACACGGTGTGCTGCGCTGCATAGCTGGGTGAATCTCGCGCATGAATTCAGCCATTGTGTTGCCAGCAAAATATTTTTTATCAGAACGTCTGGTTGCTATTTATACTAGGGTCATACAATGTGTGTCTCTGCTCAGCTTCAGGACGCTGCTCCACAGTTTATTACCCTTTACTTTCTGTACCTCTTGACCCTGGGGCCCTCTGGCCTCATGGTCAAATCGGTGTCTGGTGCTGTACTAAAACAAGAAGAGGCTAGTCACTCTTCACTGCAATAATTAATAACCTAGAGGCAGTGGATTACTGTGCAATTTGTGTGACGATAATCCTATGTCTAGTACACAGTAAAATCCTCAGTGTTCATTTAACTCGGAGAGAGTAACCAAATGGACCGGGAAGGGTCCATTTGATTACATGTGTACTCTCTCTCAGAGTTACAAATGGATAAATTAACACTGGGGATTTTAATGTGTAGTTATTATGACCTAGTTACATACAACAGTCAACAGCATCTGTCACTGATAAACATTGGTTTAGCTAGCTACTGCGCTACTGTGTAGCTTGGTTGAAACGCAGGTTGCTACATGGCTTTCATGCAAATGTGTAGGTAAAAGTCCTAGTAAAGGTCCTGAATTCAAAATACTGTATGACACGATTAGAATATAGTTACAGTACCAGAATATACTTACAGTAAAATATACTTCACTAACAAAATATACTTACAACAATACCAAAATATACTTTCAATACCAAAAGTAAAAGATTATGCGGATTGGCCCATTTCACACATAATATTATTGGATTAATAATGTATGAATGTGTTAATCACTTTAATGTTGCAGCTGGTAAAGGTGGGGCTAATTTTAATTACTTTTATGTGTTGGGTAGCTTAAACTATAATAATACATCATAATTATTTACTAAATCTAATCTTTGCAAAAGTACCTAGTACCACTTAAGTTACTAGTGCCACTAAAGTTACTAATGTAAAATATTTGTCTCTGAGATGTACGCTACAAAAGTACCTAAAATGTTTACTTAAGTACAGTACGTAAAAAACATTAGTTGTAGTGATAGTAGTAGTCGTAGTCTTTGCTTCTGGGGATTCTATAAATGTCTTCTAAATCAGTTTAAAAAAACAGTTTTTTGAAATAATGTCTGTGGTCTGTGGAAATAATGTCTGTCAAGGACCCCCAAAATGTATTTGGCAGCCGACCCCCTTCTCAGAATAATTTGTAATAGGGACCCCCAGAAGCAAATATTTTAGTTAAAAATGTTCGCTTTAAAATATATATATTCAAAGATTTGCACAAATGTTCATGATTTTTCCAAAAAATAATTTTTAATATCCAAAGTATAAAATAATGGTTAAGTGGTTACACAGATATGTGTTCCCGGTTTGAATGGGTTCAACTTCTAACTGCTCCTGATGAGCAGGTTGGTGCCTTGCATGGGTTCAGCTGCTATCAGTGTGTGAATGGTTGAATGGTTGAATGTGAAATACATTGTAAAGCGCTTTGGAGAAAAAGGTGCTATATGAATGCAGTCAGTTTACCATTTCCTTCACTGCCACAAATTATTGTGAAATATTTTTGCCGCAGAGTCTCCTCTTAGCCAATCACAGCGTAGTGTGAACCACTTCTAATCAGCTATTGTTGGTATTACTGTACAGTGTTTTGATTAATGCAGCAGTGATAGCAAGTTTATAGATCCATTTAACAGTGATTGACAGTTGACAAAACTTGATCAATAAAAACTGATTTGCAAAGGTAAAAGCGAATATTATGGGGATATTTTTTAACCAATAAGTGAAGATAGTTTGATATTTCCTATAAAAGCAGCCCATTCTCACATGCAGATGCCTAATAGACAGAAATATTTCTAGGTGTCTGTGGCAGCCCCTCTGTACCATCACACTCTCCTCTTTGAGGTTTGCTCATATAAAATCAAAATTGCCAACTTCTCTGGCTAGCTCTCTCTCTCTCTCTCTCTCTCTCTCTCTCTCTCGCTCTCTCGCTCTCTCTCTCTCTCTCTCTATCTTTCTCTCTCTCTCTTTCTGCCTGGCCTCACTGCCTTTGCCTGGCCTGTGGAAGCAATGCAATTAGACAAATACAAACAAAGCTCTTTAAACCTTCATGCAAAATGCTGACTAGTCTACTGTCCACAATGTTGGCCAGGACCAGGGCTAGCTCCCACTTCACACATTACATACATATTTTTCACAAAATGTTGTTATTTGTTTTTGTCTTTTTTTGTTTAATGAAAGACATTATCTATCACCAAGGAGCGTTCACACTTGTCAACTAATAAACTCATACTTACATTTTGTGGAGTGGACTTCCTGGCGTTTGGAATGGGGTTCACGTGGTGCTTTTGTGTGATTGGCTCTCATACTTTGGGTTTAATCCTGCCGGTTTGGGGAGTGTTTGAGTTGGATTACTCCATCGTTGGGCTGGGGTACTGTTCCTCTGGCTTTGACGTGATGGTGTGTGTGTGTGTGTGTGTGTGTGTGTGTGTGTGTGTGTGTGTGTGTGTGTGTGTGTGTGCGTGTGCGTGCGTGCGTGCGTGCGTGCGTGCGTGTGTGTGTGTGTGTGTGTGTGTGTGTGTGTGTGTGTGTGCATGTGTGTGTGTGCACGCGCGCGTGTGTGCGCATGCGTGCGTGCGTGTGTATCAGTGTGTGTGTATTAAGCAGCGTGTGTTTGTCGCGTGTGAGTGTGTGTGTATGTATGTGTGTGTGTTCCTAGTGTGTAAAACAGGGAGGGTGTTCTCCCTCAGTACCGAATCAGCCGAAGCCACTGACAGCCGTACTGAAGCGCCATCCAAATCCCTCTGCATGCAAATTAAAAACGCAACAATAAACGTGGCAAAGGAACAAGGTGGGCACACACAGGGTTTATGCCCCCCTCCCTCTCTCTCCTTTCTGTCACTAGCTCTCTTTATCTGCTTAGTTCTCTCCCTCTGTCTCTAGTCTTCCAGTTTCACTCCATTTCTCTCTCTCTCTCTCTCTCTCTCTCTCTCTCTCTCTCTCTCTCTCTCTCTCTCTCTCTCTCTCTCTCTCTCTCTCTCTCTCTCTCTGTGTCTCTCTCCCTCTCTGCTTTCTCCACAACCCCTCCTGGGTTTGATGTGGCTTATGGGAGGCGTTGGAACAGGGGACAACAGAAATGCTGAGTTATCTCTTGCATGCAGTGTGTGGCGGTGTGGCTCTGCCCTCTGAGTGTGTGTGTGTGTGTGTGTGTGTGTGTGTGTGTGTGTGTGTGTGTGTGTGTGTGTGTGTGTGTGTGTGTGTCTGTGTCTGTGTCTGTGTGTGTGTGTGTGTGTGTGTGTGTGTGTGTGTGTGTGTGTGCGTGCGCTGACCAGCAGCGTGGTGTAATCCTGTGGAAATGAAAGGTGCTGCCGCACACTGGCCGGGAGATTACAGCAGTACTCTCTGTCACGCTGCCAGGACAAGGAGTACCAGCTGAGACACACACACACATGCGCGCGTGCACGAGTGAGCGAGCAGTTGCGCACACACGCGAGCACACACACACACGCGCGCACACACACACACACACACACACACACACACACACACACACACACACACACACACACACACACACACACACACACACACACACACACACACACACACACACACACACACACACACACACACACACCTCACTGCCCCCCACCTCCTGTTCCCTTATCACTCTCTTGTTGCCTCAATCTTGTTTTTCCGTCCCTCCTCCTGCTCTCTCTCTCTCTTTTTTTCTCCCCCCTCTCTCTAACCTCTCTCCCTCCCTCTCTCTCTCTTTCTTTTTCCCACCCTCTCTCTCCCTCACTGCCCCTCTCTCTCTCTCTCTCTCTCTTTCTCTGTGTGTGTGTGTGTTCTCTCTTTACCTCCCACACAGTTCCCTTCATCGTCACTCTTGCTGTCCTGCTGGGGGGCCCCTGTTTAGGCCCCTCTGTACATCACATCCCATTTGCACTATAGAGCTCATAGTAGTACATCTGTCAGCTCTGTGTGTGTGTGTGTGTGTGTGTGTGTGTGTGTGTGTGTGTGTGTGTGTGCGCGCGTG
>NC_137605.1:28811644-28824144 GCF_963280865.1 Gymnoscopelus braueri
AGAGCTGCTGAAGGAGCTGGACGAGAGCACGCAGACCAACACCATCTTCTCCATCAAGATCGAGGAGCATCTGGCCCGTGCCGAGGCACAGTCGGAGTCAGAGCACGAGACCAAGGAGTAGGACTCCTTTACCAACGTGGCCCGAACAATGTACTGAGTGTCCTCATACACAGAGAGACTGGTGGCTATGCTGGAAGCTAATGTTCTGGCCATTGCAGTACCACAACACTGCGAATGAAAGAGTAGTGTTTTTAATCAATGCAGCGTCTGGACTGTATGAATAGTGTTTATATATCAATTGCAGACTGACAGGCTATGCGAAGCAAGTGTTCTCACACTGGAAAGCCCATTTCTGACTGAGTAATACGAGTGTTATTTTTTTTTTTGTAAAACTTGTATTATTAAACACTGTAAAGACTGATGCATCATTTAAATAATCTGCACACACACAGAAAAGTTGAACTATGTTGCCGTGGATATTTGCTGACTGCACTCAATGTCTGTCATTTTACACTGATTTATTTTCTCTTTTTTGAGCTACTGATTATATCTAAAAAGAAATACAAATAAAAAAAGGAATTCCCCATGGGGTTTGATAGGACTTTAATAGGTGTTTACGTACAGTATGTTGACATAACTGGATTTTTTAAAAGCATATGAAATCAAGGACCAAGTGGTTGACAAGGCCTTAATGACGAGGTACTAAGTCTACAGCCTGCTGGCAGTTTAGTCATTCTTTTAAAATTGCAAAAAGTGATTATGGATCACTCCAAACTCTGGAACGCAAACACCCAAGCCCAGGTGCACCACAGAGAATAACTCAATCTTAGCATATTATTTGTTAGGGAAGAAATATAAATATATATATAGACATATATTGTAACTGTAAAAAAAAAAAAAAAAAAAAAAAAAAGATACAGTCTTAAAGAAACTATGCCAACAAATGCCTTGTACTATATGGCACTGCCGAAGTTAGATTATGTTGCGAAACCTTTGTCACTGTAACTTTACGAATTACCACAGTTAGAAATGTGAATCACACACTGTTTATGTTGTCCTACATTATTTATTTGCAGTTCATGCAGTGTTTCTGATGTAATTACTTTTCCTGAAAAGTTTATGTTACATAGCGCTTTTTTTTTTTCATCAATCATTTTTTTCTATTTATTAATGTAATTTTGATGGGCAGTAAAAACAAAAAGTGTCTTAACGTTTTAAATGGAGAAATGTGCTTTAAAGGTTGCCTATAAAAAAGTGCTGTATGTCAAGCAACTCATGCTACACGCTTCACAATTAATGTTGTATGCAATTTTTACTATCATGCAAATAAGCTTAGGTAAAATTACTAACCTATAGAACACCTTAGAAAGAAAAAACATATGCAATCTGTGTGAAAATCGATGTCTGCGATGTGTCTTCCTTTGGTTAACAATCCAATTCAAAAGCTATTCCTGTATAAATATTCTGTATAAAAAAAGTTTCTTTTTTATGAGTTTATTTCAATGAGAACACCAGTTATTTTGTTACGACTGACTGTTTTATAAGTGTTTCTCGGTTTCTTTATGCAGAAATGTTCTAACTAGGAGTGGTTATTGATTGTTAATTACACAATTAAACTGTTTGTATTGTACAACAGATTCTTGGCATTAACTTGACCAGATTCTCTTGATATCAGAAGGCTTTCACTTCTGAAAATGAAGAAACAAAGTCAATTGTTTTCTTTGGAAATCACTGCTAAGAAAAACAATTTCAGTCTCAACTACTGAATTGTCCGGCTGCAATCACTGAAGACATGTATTTGTAATAATTGTAAATATCACATCTTATGAATCCTTGATTGTTTATTGTAAATATATGAATTTTGTGCAAGAGCTCAACGTACAAATTGAAACCTTCCATCAACATTATGTTGTGCCTACTATCGTATCAGACCAACTCTTATTCTTAATGCATCTTCCCTTCTCTTGCTGAGTGTATTTGAAAACACCTGTGAAATATGAAATAAATAAATGTTAGGTGTGAACACCTGTAACGGCAAAGCCCTCTACTGGGAGCTAACGTGTAAAACAGCACAGGTGTCCTGACCTCCCTAAACCCCAGGTGAAGCTGGGTGTCTGCACCACGAGAATATTACCCCTCGGCTGTTAACACCCTCTGATATGTGCCAGCCACGTGTGCATTCCCCCCTCAATGTTTTTGCTCTTTTTTTTCATGAATAAAAAGCCAGAGTGTAACATTGTGTGTGTTCCAAGGGAAAGACAATAACATAACAGTATAGCACAGACATGTCATTATTTATCAATTCATTAAAGGTGGAGAATCTGTGGGCACGAAATGGTATACAATACGTTCCTGGTAGACCGCACAGCACATTATGAGAAAGGCACCATTAAGCCTCATTATCTCCAGATTCTGACATTGTGGGTGACTTACATTTATACTGACAAAGGTGAAAGCAGCTCCAAGCAAAGGTACAGTAACTAGCATAATACTTTTTCATTATAATTGCTGTCATATAGTTTGTACAGATACCTAATGTAATTCTATACCAGTGGTTCTCATCTTCAGTGTTGAGACCCCTCAACAGGTCACAGAATGATTCTGGTGGTCAAGATAATTTATGGAATCAAAAACTGTTTGTTATTTGCTAATTTATTATGTTTCGATTTGTGAAAAGTGTTTTTTTTCTTGTGAAGTAATGAATACGTGTACCCTCTTCCAACAATGAATTAAGTTAAAAAATATATCCTGAAAAGGGAAAATAAAAGTTCACTCTACATTCACAGCTGCAACAGGGGATGAGTAGGTGTCCATTCATTTGTTTTCTTTTGGGGAGGTCAAAAGATGAAAATGTTGAGAACCACTGTTATATAGAACACTAATAGGCACTAGCACTGTAATAAATGTTCCTGGTTTAATCATGGGTGGGTATTGGGTGGCTCGCAGCAGAAGAAAGGCAAGCATACACAAGTTTTATTCAAAATACTTATTATGCTCTTAACTGGATCGCCATTGAATCAAGCACATTCCAAAAACACATTCCTGCATTCCAAAGACTTCTTCCAGTGTCAAAAATAGGAATCATAATTGCCGTAACGATGGTGGCTCTGATTAATCATTTTCCATTAACCCACACTTGTAATGCTGTTCCCTATGCTATAGCACACTATAGAGGATTCTCTGAAACCATTTATACAGTAAACATTCTCACCTCACTCTGGTATGCTGCACTTACACAATGCTTCTGGAGACATTTTGAGGTACACTGAGAAATAACCTCTTCATGGTGGTGAGTCACCTTTGCAAACACGTTACAAAATTAACACTTATTATACCACCGTTAACGCAGACTAGACTGGTATCATCATTCTACAAGTGAAACAAGGTAAATGTCCTCTAACGTCTAAGGACATATTAAATAACTTTTAAATGTTATTTTGATCAACTTTTGTTTGTGAGGGCTTTACACTACAGCTCTAATATGTGGCTGTCACTGCTATCGGCCAAGTTCAATTCATAACGCTGTTGTGGATTAATGAGATGGCATTAAATGGAAATCAGAGATCAGTTCATGATCCCACAAGAGCTAAGATAAAAAAGGGACAATAATAATGAACAGAACTTAATGTGAGTTCAGCTGTGGGAGTGTGAATCATGTTGGTGACAATGGCCAAATAATGCTCAATTGCAACCACTGATTACTCAGTACTTCGAAGAGGTTACAATACAAAACAAAAAAACAATAATGGAATGTGATTACTAGGATAATGCCTACTATGCCAAAGAAGAACTTTGTTTACTGTACATGCTACAATGAAAACAAATCTCCAGGTTATTCAAACTCACTAAAGAGAAAACGTCAGTCAGAATGCTAGATACCTAAGTGCAGACTGAGTATTTTCTCTAAATGGTGTGTTTAAAGGTTTATTTAATACAGATATTTTTGGGCGGTGTAGCCGCCCCTATAAGTGGGGTTGGGACTCCTCATTAGCTGTATTGTGATTGGCTCATTAGTACACCCCTAGCTGTACTGTGATTGGCTGACTCTATTCAGCACTGTGATTGGCTAGCGAGACACATGATGACATTAATAACCTATAAATACGATTATGCACTTCAAAAAATCTTTTTTTTTTAAAGTGAGCTTCCATCACTATGATGACCACTGTGATGACCACACCGCCCACTTCACACTGGGTGTGATTTTTGGGCGGTGTAGCCGCCCCTATAAGTGGGGTTGGGACATCTCATTAGTATTAGTTTCCTGCACTGTGATTGGCCCAGCTGGCCCAGTTAGCTGTACTGTGATTGGCTGACTCTATTGGCTGACTCTATTCAGCACTGTGATTGGCTAGCGAGACACATGATGACATTAATAACCTATAAATAAGATTAAGTCACTATGATGACCAATAAAGATTCTTTTCAATAAACGTATTTCTTTTTTGAAGTGAGCTTCCATCACTATGATGACCACTGTGATGCACACCGCCCACTTCACACTGGGTGTGATTTTTTGGGCGTTGAAACCGCCCCTATAAGTGAGGTTTGGACATCGACATTCTCTGCACTGTGATTGGCCACCATTGTACCACCCCCCCACCCATTGTACCCCCCCAACCCTGCGCTGTGATTGGCCACCATTGTACCCCCCTAACCCTGCACCGTGATTGGCCACCGCTGACTCTATTCAGGACTGTGATTGGCTAGTGAAACACATGACACATGTGCATAGCCCTATAAATAGGATCACTGTGATGACCACTGTGACCACACCGCCCACTTCACACTGGGTGTGATTTTTTTATTCTTTCTGAGACAAAAGTATAGCATCTCCAGCTACTTGGCTGTATCCCACATGTGCCTGACTGGATCATTCATTTGTTCCATTCAATAATGGATCAGACATGAATAACTTGGCTCAAGGCAGGTACCTGTCTGCTAAAGGATCTTTTGTTGAGAGGCTCCATTAGAGAAGGCATTGAGCTTACAGGCCCTGACACACCAAGCCGACATCGGCCAAAAGCTGTCCTTGAATGTCTGCAGTTTTTGAGGTGTCTGAATTGGCAGTTCTCTATGTGCCTGTTCCATCAGAAATAGAAGTGAGCAGCAAACTAAAGACAGATAATGATAGAACGGTAAGTTCAGTGGAGTGGAGTGCATATCTCCGGCAGGCTGGGTGGACTGAGCTGTGCAAGTTCTGGGTTGTCAGCCATCAGGACACAGGGACGCTGCGTGGAGAAAGAACGCTTATATGACATACTGTACATTTTTCAACTTTTCGCATTTGTGGTCCGAAATGTAAAAATACACAAGGCCCCTTCCACTAATTTCGGAAGTTCATCTGTGGTACAGATTATATGTCAAAGACCTGTCATCAAAAAGGAGGATAAGTATTTACTTGTCATCAATATACCAGTCCTAAAAATGCAAAGATCTGCATCTAGTATGTCATGATGGCCTGTCTGTTGCGTACTTTTATTTTGTAGTGTCGTCCAAGTGTTTCCTGTTTTACTTAGTTACTGTTTACCTGACTGTTTTGTCTTGCCACATCACCAGTCCTGTGATTTGCAATTGTTGTTCATCTGTGTCTAGTTTAGCTGTAGCCAATCATGTGTTAATTTGGTGTTCACCTATGTCCTGTTAGTCTGTGTCTATTTGAACCTCCTTGTGTTTGCTGTTTATTGCCAGTTTGTCACATATTGTTAGCTGTTCTGAACCGGTCTTCTTGGGGTGCTGTCTTCCTGGGACGGCCACTTCACGGTCTGTCTTTGACTTCACCAGTCTCACAGAACTTTGGCCTAAGTTTGGAAATGGTACCAGGGCTGACACCAAATAATGCTGCCACTCTGCTTAAAAGAACACCAGCGTCCACTTGCCCTAATGACAGGCCTTATCCTGAAGGGACAAATGTGGCATCTTTCCACGGGGGCAGTGTTGCTGCTTGGAGTATACACAAACTCAACAAAGTTGCAGGAACCATGCTCAGGTGCCAGTCACACACCTGCCAGCAGATAAGCAACATTTTTGGGGGCACTAGCCACACGAGCTGTGTTGCTCATTCCATGATTGCATGATCCTTACAAGTTCAACGATAACGACATAAAATACAATACCAATTGGTATTATTGAAGGGGAGAAATAATCAACCGAAGTTTCCAAACTTTTTTGAGGAGTTTAGTTATATTATTATATCTATAATATATAATCCATAATTCATGTTAAATTATGACATTTAAAAAATTACATTAAATGTAAGCCAAAGCATATGTCCATTTTAATCATAATAATTTGGGGGTCCACCATCCACGGCAAAATTAAACTCAATTTGGGGGTCCATGACATTAAACATTTTGATAACCCCTGGTGTAGGGGACAACCTCTCCACACTGCAAAGTGAGTTGTCAGTCGTTGGCCACCAGGTCAGTGATCTCTGTTTTATTTTTATGGATTTTTTTTATGGATGGGGAAAGGATAAGAAGTTAAGAAACTGAGGATATGAATAGTCATGTATCTTTACTTGAAGTACAACAATAAATAAATGTCTTGGGCATGGTGGCGACCACAAACAGCATCAAACATCAAATCTCACTCCAAGGTTCTAAAACTTTGGAAGCCCTGTATCAAGTGGGCTATAAAAGACCCAAACACCAATGGAACACAGAAACACAAGTATTTTAGTTAGTGTTCATCTATCAACTCACCATTTACACACCAACCTAAGCTACTGTATTTAAAGCCCTAGTGGAGTTGATTTATAGGCCGAAGCCTTGCTAATGTTTCTGCTACGTTTGCCTCCAGATTAATTGGGGCGTTACACCCAGGTTGCTGCGGCACAACAACGGAAGGTCTGCCTTTCTGCAGGGGAGTCCTCAGTGCCTACCCAAGAGCCCTTGGGACTGCGCAGTAAATCAAACAGGAAATGCGGCAGAAAGCCTAATAAAGTTATTCTAATGTTGATAGCAATCTCCACAGAATTGGCCAGCTTAATTCAGGAAGCACTCTCTTCAGATGATGCGCTTGGTAAAGCCCAAACATTTTGGAAACACCTCCCTGGAAATGTGAAGAAACAGAAACAGAAGGTTAGTGTGAGGAAATTAATAACATTAATCGTTGGGTTGCTTCCTTTCCTGCACTCTTGCTCTTTGCCTTCCGGTTTTAAGAGACAAAATTAAACATGGACCAACTCAGGGGGATTGAACCCTCCTTCTGTACACATTAATTTGAGCAACATCACAAACATGAATATGTATATGTCAATTTCTGAAGAAGAAAAAAAGGTGACACCTGGCCTTGTATTGTAATTAATTTTGTTATCTTGTTTTAATTTTCAGTATGCTGCTCAACATGTGTTCAGTCAGATGATATTCATTTAACTTTGGAAGAAATGTATGTACAGCTGCTATGGTTGAGTGCTGGAAAAATCTATAGTGTGAATCCAGTATAATACCAGAAATCTTGCTCAAATTCAAATAACCTCTGATCCATTGTAAAGGGTTATGAACCCCTTGATTGCATATGGTCCCAGATACAGTAGGTATGATTTCAGGCCAGATACCCAGATATCTTTTGCCTGACAGACACTTATAGCAGACATGGAAAAACAGCCATGGCTTCGTGGTACTCAGGCCTTTCACCTAACCGTTTTAATTATTATTATTTTATTTTTTTACCATAACACAAAGTGCCCATGAGGGTCTCTCTTGAGCTTTAGAATTAGAGGGTTACCTTCAAAGTATGTCTCCCTTCCTTATACAGGGAAACCATGGTTTTCCCGTCAGCGGTCCTCAGTGCAGTTTCATTCCTTTGCTCTCAAAAAACGGAGCCACAGCAGTGATTTGTTTAAATGCATTTTCTGAGGATATAAAATATGCTTAAACTTGGAATTTGTATGGGGCCAGATGTTTCAAATGACAAAGTGAACACAGTCCTGCATATGGACGACCACGCAGTCTTATGCAAAGGTTAAAATGTAATTTAGATAGCATGTTATTTAGACAGATGTCAGGTTCATTTGTTGACCTAGCATCTATATTTCAATGTACAAATTAGAAAAAAGAGCGTCCTCTAAATGCCTAAATTGTAAATATGGTTCATCTTTAAATGTAATAATATTTAACAGTGAATGGTTCAAGCTATAGAGTAAGAAATAATAAAAAACTATAGTTAAAAATACAGCACTTAATTAAATGTAATGCAAGGTTTTTAAATGCAAGCACAGGCCAGGATCAAATCATGTGAAAAACATTAGTTGTTGTCACTTAACCACATATTATATAGTAGGGCCTATCTTGAACTTCATCGTACAACAGTGTCACAGGGCAGAAATTGCCAATATACAAGCTCACAACACGTCACATTGCTATCTTTGATTTCTTTTTTGTGCCTATAATGACATGCACAAAATAGGGATGCCAGTTTGAAAATGGTTAAGTTGTCTGATCATGTAGACCACAGTGCCTATACTGCAGGCTACACAGAAGGGGGGAAAAAAGTATAATTACAGTGACAATCAAACTCAAATGCTGTTTACAGAGTTGGTGGCCTGTTGTTCATGTTCTAGGAATTGGGCTGAAGTGGCCTCTTGTTAATTTGAAGTACTAATTGAGCCCATTTTCCCTTTCTAAACCTGTCTCCCCGCTTTCATTTTAAAGCAATAACTCATCGATGAACAACAACACTCAGCAGAAGCCACTTGTCATGATGGTTCCACTAATGCAGTGACCAAAACAGACTCAACAGTGAAAGTTACGTCACAGATCTCAAAACCAGTGGTTCATTATCGTCCTTAAAAATAACACAGCCACCCATCAAATTATTTGCTTTGTAAACCAACCTTGACAGGGTACACTCTGCAGAGAAGCTGGATAAACCTCCTTTGCAAACCATTACCTAGCTAATGGACTAATTGGTTGAGGCATCTATGTATATACTGTACAGGACATGTACCTTGAGACCTTGAGTGTACAATGTGTGTGTGTGTGTGTGTGTGTGTGTGTGTGTGTGTGTGTGTGTGTGTGTGTGTGTGTGTGTGTGTTTGCTGTGTGTGTGTGCGCGTGCGTGTGCGTGTGCGTGCGTGTGCGTGTGTGTGTGTGTGTGTGTGTACTAAAGGACTCTAGATTGCATAGAAAGAAAGAAGGCAAGCATATGGTAAACTTCTGTGTAGTTGTTCTGTATTCAGCCTTAAACCATTATCAACCTGTAATATTATCTTCCTGAATGGAATTTAATTTGAGTGGATTCAATGAAACTGTGTGTGTGTGTGTGTGTGTGTGTGTGTGTGTGTGTGTGTGTGTGTGTGTGTGTGTACCTGGCTCTTGGAGGCCGCCTACCTACCTGGCCCTTGGCGAACAGAGCCTGGGACACCTTGGCTCTCTTCATCTCTTGCTGGATCTCATCCTAGATGGTGGAGTTGATGTTGAGGATGCAGCTACACTGTCGTACGACAAAGTATCAATTATGCTTTAGATTGAGAGCCAAAAGGGGGACAAACAACCAGCACAATTCTGTTCAGTCTCTGCTGTCATTTGTTTTTTTCTGCTCATAACATTTACATCTTGCGTATCTTATTTATTGCATTCAAATGAAACGTGTGTGTGTGTGTTATCGTTGTGTGGGTGCGCGTGCATGTGTATGTGTGTGTGTGTGTGTGTGTGTGTGTGTGTGTGTGTGTGTGTGTGTGTGTGTGTGTGTGTGTGTGTGTGTGTGTGTGTGTGTGTGTGTGTGTGGGGGGGGGGGTTATGATCTCCTAATCATGGTATGCTGATCCAGTGGAGACAGTGCAAGTCAACACCTCCTGTAGGTAATCTGCATGTGAGCTGAGGTGTACAACATACTTTATGCAGACACTCCCTTCCTCTGATCATAATTGCACGGTGACAGATGGGCAATGGTGGAGCGTAAAAGTGTACAGCATGCATAGAAATGTGCTCATAGTTCCAAACACAGCAACATCAAACTGATCAGGTGTTTTCTTTTTTTGGCGGGGGGGGGGGGGGCCTAAACATCACCTGACTATGTTGTCCCTTACTCCTTCTGCACCATTGTGATAAAAATAAATAAAAAATCTATACATCAGTGGTTCTCAAAGTGGGGTCCAGGGGTCCTCTGGGTTCCCTCAGGGGGTTCCAAATGGACCCTTACATTCCCTGTAACATTTGTACACTCAGAGTTATGGGGGTCCTTGAAATTTAAAAGTTTGAGAACCATTGGTATACAGTGGGGGTTATGGGGACACAGCATCATATTTTCATCAATGAAACCACCCCCCCCCCCCCCACCCACTTCCCACTTCCCTCCTTGGTAAGCAAGCATCCACAGAAAGCACTAGAAACGAGGTAGGGAGGAGAAGCAGTTAAATTGCCTTTAACAGCTGTGCAGGGTATGAATAACTCGTTAGCTCTGTGCATTTTAAGCCATCAAGTCCCGAACCTCCTCACCTACCCCTCATTTGCAAAGGGGACAGGAGGGAGGTGCTAATTAACGTGATAAAGAGAACAAATCTTATCAAATCTGGTGGTGGTTTTCTTTAAGGGGTGGGTGGGGGGGGGCACATGGGTGTGTGGAGATAAAATCCACGGTTACATATGTATTCTCAAACACTCTGGGAAAGTGTTACTTTCATGTTTAATTAATTAAGCATTCTCTTTAACTGTATCTTGACAAATATGAGCCAATTAGAAGGAGAGGAGAAAATGTTTATTGCTAATTAATGGTTCATTTCAAGGGGAAAGTAAGTCAAGTCCTCTGGTATCATACCTTTTCTAACAGTGCTTAGGTTCTACTATGCATTAGACTTCAACGTATTGTTTGTGTAGAGCAGAACAGGGTTATGTTACTGATAGATAACAGACTAACTTTTTACTTTTAAACTGCTCAGATAATTCACTTTACTTTCCGTTACTGTTACTAAAGGCTGGTTTTCAAGATAAAACACAAATTGGACATGGACAGCTATAAAATGATTTGCTAGTGGTGATATTGCACTGCTGCAAATGTCAGTCCCTTTACTTGTTGTAAAATAAAAGAGGCTAATGTTATATCCTATATCAACAACTTACATAATGAAATAAGTACATAGTGTAGTAGCAGAAAGGGACCGCCAGATCTCAAATTAAGTGCAAGAAGATTGAGCAGGATATGATAAACAAACAAAAAAAGAGAAAACACAGTAGACATTGATCATGCAGTACAGTGAGGCAGACTCACTGTACTGGAAGATTATAGTGGTAAAACAGTTTGCAGTCGCTTTGTGGGACAATAAAGTTCATCTTGAATCTATACATAAATAATTCCATCACTAGTCACTAGTATCAGTAGTCGAGTCTATCGGACTACTTTAGGTGGAGTTGGGCAGACCCCATTCATACTTTGGTGCCGTTAAATCAGTCCGTTAAGCTTTCCGGCACTTTCAGGCACATTTCTGTCTTGTTCATATTCACACTTGCCATGGCAATGCTGGTATATAGGACAATGCCAGATGAATTTTTGTTTTTAGTTTGCTTATTTTGGCTCTTCTGCCGTATTGCTGTTATTTTGTCCGTTTTTGACTTTTCTTTAATGCAAATAAGTCATGGGTTTGAATACGTCATCTCTGGAATGTCATGTGATTGCTGATTGGTTTGTTCACCTCAGGTCTTTGTCAGATGGCTGCAACTCTTTATTGTATTTGTCCCATGCCATCAGGAATATTCCCTGAAATACCGTAGTATTTAAAGTACCGTAACTAGGTCTTGAGGGGGCAAATAGCTGGTAAAAGATTTCCCTGAAAGTCAATCCTGCTTCCATTCACAACTGACATCATGCAAGAAATGTCTAGAACAGGGTTTATCTGTATGTACTGTACGGTACAGTATGTCCCGTCTAAAGTAGACCAATCACAGCTCATGCTACTATAATACATTATGCATGCAGTCATGAAACAGAAGCACTTCCAGCCACAAAAGTCAAGTGTCTGGCGAAGTGAAAGTGAAACTTTGGTGGTCGTAATTGTAAATCGGCGGGTTGGCTCCCACAGTGTCAGTTTGCTTGCCACCAGTTCCGGGTGCCTGACGCAGTGCCCAGCCAGTCTCAACCTTCTCTCTCTGACCTGGTCTGTGAACCCTGGTAGGTCCAGAGGTCCATGTTTCTGATGTGGTCCTCCCATGTGGACGCCATCCAGGGCACAGTGTAGTGCTTGGTTTCCAAAAGGTGCCATACCCGTTTGCTGTTCCGGGGAATTGTTATTGACAAGTTGCTACCATGGTGATCAAGATAGGCATAGCAATGCTTATCACCAGCTCAGCCCTCTCGTCTAAATATGGTCACTTCTGGCTGCAAAAGATTCTTGGTGGGACTTAGTGATGTCTGTCTGTCTGTGACCAGCTCATCTCTGGCATTTATTTATTTATTTCAGAAAATGCCAAAGACGAAACAAGCCTGGAACATGCACAAGTAAGCACAAACTGCAGACTCAGAAATGGTAAACGTAAATTGTACTGTATGTACAAATTTAGTTTTTA
>NC_137605.1:28829144-28934144 GCF_963280865.1 Gymnoscopelus braueri
GGACAAACCACCTAACTCCACAAGTTGGTGGTGGTTTGAACGACAGTTTGAGGATCCAATGGAGTTAGGAGGTTTAGTCAGAAGCGCTTTTTACTTTTCATTGGTTCAATATTTGTAAAACCCACACACAGACGTAAAGGGTGATTGATTAAAAGAAATAAAAAAGTTGAAAAATGGAGATAGTTGGTTTCTGCCTGACAGCAACGATTTATTACAACTCAAATTTTGACAGCACTTAAAGCAACATCAATTCGCAAGAAAAGGAAAAAAGAATCAGCACTCAACAATCGCACAGCCATAGTATCAGAGGTGACTGTACCAAGCAACAATGGAGTAGTGTTATTACACTGTTAACTTTAATGTTGACGATTAAAACGCACGCCTAAGTGAGACATGCCAACGCTGGTGTAAATATTAATTTCACCCCTTGTCGTGTAATAAGTGGATTGATGCATGCTCCAGGGGTTTTAAAGTCAGCAGAGACTAAATGGGTTGATTTGTTACGTGCCTAGCCATCTCTAAACAGAAAATAATTCTCCTGCCATCGTGAGCATTTGAGTGGTGTTAAGCTATATTTAGGCCATCAGCGTGACCTCTGTCTGTTTCACTACATCCTGCCAGTGCTCTCCCAGATAATTTCAATTAATTGTCTAAACGTAGGGCTGTGATTGGATACAGTATGTGGAAACAGTTGGCATCACAAACAATCTTGTACGACTATTAGATGTAAGATATTGAATACAAATGTTTTAATGGATGTGCATGACTTTTTCAAAGTGTGCGTACGTGTGTGCGTGTGTGCTTGCGTGCGTGCGTGTGAGCTTGCGTGAAAATATTGTGTGTGTGTGTGTGTGTGTGTGTGAATATATATAGCCTATACTGTATATATATATATATATATATAGAGTGTGTGTGCACTGTGTGCTCACGTACGTGTGTGTATGCGTGGCGCACGCGTGGACGTGAGTGTGTATGCGGCTATGCGCGGCGCTCACGCACGTACGTGTGTGCATTTGTGTGCATGCAGGCACATGTGCGTGCGTATATACTTTATCTGCACATGTGAGTGGGTCCATATTTCTGTGTTTGTGTGACTGCAGAAGTATTATTTTGTAATAGCAGTTCCTTGCAGTGTATTCATGCAGTATAGGACCTTCAAGTCGTAGATAACAATCTCTTTCGCTAGCAGTAGATCCCATAACCTGGCTGGACAGCTTGCACCCAATTGGCTAGCTCGACTCCATAGCCTTGGAGACCCATAGCCATTGTGAGATTATGAATTCATGAAAATAACATAAATTAGTTGTCATTGACGGATTGAAAAGATATTCAGGGACTGACTTTCTTGGCCAAGAAACATGACAGACAGACAGACAGACAGACAGACAGACAGACAGACAGACAGACAGACAGACAGACAGACAGACAGTAAAGAATAACTATGGATTTTAAAAGGTGCCTTTCGTCCTAAGGTTGATGCTATAGGAAAAGGCCATGTCAGGTCACAAAGATCTGTAGGGTCCATCCTCTGGGGAGCATGAAGATGTGCAGCAAATGCCATGGCAATGAAAACGTTTTCAAGACATTGTTACGACAATGGTCGTATTTTGGTGATATGTTTGTATGACCATAGTTGTAACATCACCTTGACAAGGGTTAGACATTATAGGGCCTAGGGGGATGTTTAATTCTCGGGAAAGGGGGTGTTACGACTATGGTCGTATTTTTGTTGTTATTATATAGTTTGGATGGATAGTTTTGTGCCAGGTAGGTGTGTGCACTGTAGGTGTGTGTGTGTGCGTGTGTGTGTGTGTGTGTGCGCGTGTGTGACAAGAAATTAGTTCATATAGCATTTATCTCGCTAGTTCTACTGAAACTGCAACTCCGTCGACCTCTCTTTGCAGAAGTTATTGTAATAGAAAAAGTCCTGCTTATTATTGTTGGCCTATATAAGCAGTGTCATGAATTAATTCACGTGTTGTGATGCATTGTGAGCTTGGAGATCCATTGTCAGCTGTTATCAATGATTGACAAACCTCTTAACTGCACTTGGTGGATTTGGGTAAAGTGGTGATAATATAATAACACATGTAAGTATCTGACAATAAATCAAGTCACAATACCAACTTTGATGAGGCAGTATTGCTTTGTTTAAAATCTTCATTTCTTGAAAATTTTACATTTTGTTTTTTAATTTCCTGAAAAATTAATATTTTTGAGTTAGCTGGTTTCTGTCCAACAGCAGAGATATATATCTTCCGTTGTTTGTCAGTATAATATTTGCTTGATGAAGACATATAAGGTCGAAATGTTGCGGCATTAAAGAAATTACATTTTGGGAGCTTTAAACCAGTGTGCGGATGTTTTTATCTTCTTTTCCATGCCAGATAAGCAGCCATTATAGCTTAATTTCTCTGACAAACAAAGCAAGGCTTCATCCGACTAGGGCGGTGTTGTGATATCGGAGCCCTTTGCAATGTGTTGGGTAATTCATATCACAATAGAGATAAACATCGAGCAGCCCTCAAGTGAAGGTGCCATGATTTTCTAGTGAATTTGTCAACACACACAAGGCCAGCTACTTAGAAGACAAGAACTTTGGCTCCATGTGCTGACCACATGGTAAGACACAGCTGTGCAATTCTTTGCTTTTATTTGGTTATCCAGTTCTACCTTTGTTGGGAATTTAACGGAACAGTTACCATATTTGTGGTGGAGGGAGGGTCATGTACCTAACTACTACTGTAACTAACACACACACACACACACACACACACACACACACACACACACACACACACACACACACACACACACACACACACACACACACACACACACACACACACACACACACACACACACACACACACACACACACGCACGAACAAACAAACACAGGCACGAACACACACACACACACGCACGCACGCACGCACGCACGCACGCACGCACGCACGCACGCACGCACGCACGCACGCACGCACGCACGCACGCACGCACGCACGCACGCACGCACGCACGCACGCACGCACGCACGCACACGCACACACACACAGATGAATAACATTAAGGGACAGGAAGAAGACTTTCACCACAACACACAAACTACTCACCTAACATCTAAAATGTTAGGTAGGACTATGGCAATTTTTTCTTTCTTTTTTCCACAAGCCTAATTAGTCTCAAGATACAACCAAAGCTTCGCAGTGCATTATTTGGCATGATGATGGCACAATTGTTTTGAGTGACATGAATCAATTATGATTTGACAGAAGATGGACATTGGGTGATACTGCTAAAAAGTGTGAATGCGCCTTTAATAAAGTGATCTTGGAAATAAGCATACATTGACGATAATGATGGTAATGTAATAGGCAGCAATACATTTTATTTCTTTTTCGGAATGAAAAATTATCTAATTTATATAAATCAAATAGCTCCCCATATTATCTTCTCCTTCAAAGTAGCTCTCACTCTCAATAAGGAGAAAGCCCTGCCCTGTGCTAAAATTAATGAGTGTTCAGTAAAAACAAAAACAAAACAAAACAAAAAAAGCTACATGCTGTTAAGAGTACAGCCAGGTCACAGTTGTATTTAATAATAATTCTGTTATAAGTTGAATATGTACAGCCTTGCACATAATGGCGGCATCAATTGTGACAGTGTCATTTTGTTTATAATATATTTATGTTTATCTATCTCTTTTTTAAATGTTACAAAAATAAATTCAGTTCATCCTACACATAATGCTATACTGCTGGTTCCAAGAGAATGCTACCTCCCTATCAGGGTCTGTCTGTGTCTTTGGCCCTGCTGTTCTCATCCCCAGCACAATGAAATTAGACCATAGCAAGCATTGTCTCATGGAGGCAGATTCAAGGCCCATTTATTTGAGATTGCTTTTAGTGTAATTCAATAAAGGCTTTTTTACTCATTTATTTCCATGGTGAAATTTGTGCTGAGGAAAAGCAGGGCCGCATTTCCTTCATTAGCAGTAATAATAACCATAATAACAATAATGGCATTAAAAAGCAATCGTTCGAAGGATCCTGCTGTCAATGTCAGTCTCAAACAGAAATTGTATATTGGCAGTGGACATAATTTGTTGGTACTTAGGGCAAACATTTATGGTAGGTTTTATTATAGTACATGTACAGTACGAGTAACATTATATCAGTTCTCTGAAACCATAAAAGGTGCGAAACAAAACAAAAAAAGAATTAAGTATAGGATGAAAGGTGTGCATTCCATGCTCGGCTGGGGGGAAAAAATACTATTGTTAAGTGGAGTCCAGATTAGAGTGCAGGGAGAAGGAATGAAATAAGATAGAAGCCGTGAAAACGAAACACATAATGGATAAAAGTAGTTATGAAAGCAGGGATAAGTAGGAAAGGGTAGAAAGAGGATTGACAACAAGGACGTGAGATGGAGACAGCGAAGCGCTGTTCCACAGTTCCACCAATATCGTCAGATCCATTTTCCACCACTGGAGGCCAAATGGCTATCAAGATGGTGCCACCTTCACGGCGGCTTAAGACGAAAAAACTTGGGCTCTGCTGATCTCCGGTGCAAGTGCAGGCTCCCCCAAATGCCCTGCAAAAATAAATATTTGAATATTCTTCGGCACTCCTAAACCAGCTTAAATTGGATCATTTCATTGCGCCGCTTGCCCCTGCCAAAATGCCAAAAGAGTGTGGGTCTTGGCGAGCCTTCTCGCAGCCCAGGCGTGCTCCCCTCCCCCTGGCCCTGCCCACCCCCTGCACTATCAGCTGACACAGAGTCTGCCCCCAGGCCACCTCCTTTCTCCTCGGCCACACTCCTGCTGAGAGAAGCTGGCACATGGTGGCCACACAAACAATGCAGACAGACAGTCTGAAGCGACCAGTCGTCCGGAGCATTCGTACTGTGTATACAGTAGCATCATCAGTGTCAGGTCACTCTGTGGTCTCTGGGTTGTGAGTGGAGGACTAAAGTAAACCAGCTGTACGTGCTTATCTGGCCTTGAAATTATAGTTGTACGGTGGTTCCTACACATCTTGCTGATGTGACAAAGACCTCATGGTGGTTTTTGATGTATACAAAAGAAAATCAGAGGATACCCCAATCAACTTTATCTTTTTGAGAAATTCAGATTTTTCTGGATTTCATCCAGACCATAGTAGTCACATAGTAGTCACGTTCTCAGCTTGATATTTGCCCAAGCCTTACAATTGTGTGTGTGTGTGTGTGTGTGTGTGTGTGTGTGTGTGTGTGTGTGTGTGTGTGTGTGTGTGTGTGTGTGTGTGTGTGTGTGTGTGTGTGTGTGTGTGTGTGTGTGTGTGTGTGTGCGCGCGCGCGTGTGTGCGTGTGCATGTGTGTACTGTATATATAGTGCATGGACCATATAAATATGTATTTATATACAGTGTATATTTATTTATTTTGATTCAGTGTACATACATACATACATACATACATACATACATACATACATACATACATACATACATACATACATACATACATACATACATACATACATACATACATACATACATACATACATACATACATACATACATACATACATACATACATACATACATACATACATACATGTTGTCTTCAACTTCTGGAAGATATTCTTTTACTCTACCAGCACCTGCATAATTAATATTTAGTGTAGCTGCTTTGGAACTAAGTATTTACATAGCCTTCAATTACTCAGGTCAATTCAAAATCGCATTTATTGCTGCTTATTCCAGATATTCCCTTTTTTCTCTCTCTTTTTTCAAAACTCATCAAAATTGTTTCATCAGTTGTCTATAATTGCCTCATTAGAGTTCTCCTAATTATAGTTATCTAGGATTCTTCCATACATATTGGGCGGAGAGCGGGGGGTGGGGGGGGGGGGGGTGGGAGTGGTCCATTTGTGTCTTGTTTATTAGTTTCAGTTTGGCAAAAGTATCACAGTGCTTTGAAATTCTTTGAAAAAAAAGGCATGGCATATCTTCCATATACCCTCCAGAACACCTTTCTGTCGAAAGTCATGTCTGCTTCACAACTTTATACTGCTTTTGAGGTCAGTACCGTTTTGATTTACCTTATTGTGGCCAGTTTTGAGTTGAGTAGAGGCTTTGGCACTGCAGGTCAGCTGCCTCTAAATTCCAATAATAACCAATTTAAAGCCTCTTTCAGTATTGCACATGCTGTCAAATCAGGGATGTGGTTTTGTTGTTCTTTATAAAATTAGGATGTACTGTACAGGCTGCCTGGTGGCTCACCCAGTCAACTTGACAACGACACAAATGTATTGGGTTTGGTTCCCACCACAGACCTACTGTATGTTGCATGTAATTTCCTCTCTGCCTGTGTACCATTTCTCTACATTGTTCTGTCTAAATGACATGCAGAAGCCCAGAGAAATAAAAAAGCACACACTTGTGTACGATTTGTGGCAAAGTTTTACTGTCAAACGTACACCAGCAATAGAATGTATTATGAAAAGCAATACTTTATACAGTCTGATATGAATACTGGCTAATTTCACTCACCTAAAACGGAGGAGTGGGAGGTAATGAATATTACACCGTCTGGTTTGTCCACCCCCCTTCTCTCTCACTCTCTATCTCTCTCTCTCTCTCAGCAATGCAGCTGCAGTGTCCTCGAGGCTACTGGCTAACCAGATCAGGTGCTAAATTCACTAATTGAATAATTTCACTGGGCTCCACAATGGGCCCTTTGAAAAGCGGCTGCTCTTTGTGTCTGTCCTCGAGTGACTGAAAGTGGTACAGCCTTTTAAATGAAAGAGTAATGCAGGGCTGCTGCGGCGAAGTAAGTACATTGGGATGATGTGGTGGCTTTATAGTGTAATGTTGTTTAACACGGACCATGTTGGATGTAAATAGGTTGGCTATAAAATAAAATAAAATAAAATAGAGAAGTAAGGTTGCTACCAGATGGTCGCCAGTTCGAAACCTCTAACCAGCTAGGAAAACTTGGATTGGAAAGGTTGAATCAGCCACATTCACACAGCAGGCATTTTCCTTTTACTTCATACTTGGGGTGGGGTAAAGTATGAAGTATGAGTACGACGGCTGTCATGTGTATTATGATCAATGCACTTCTTTCAACATCTAATACTCTGGGATGCCCCGAGCAACGCAGATGCCAGGTGTGAACATGTGGAATTGAGTAGCTGAAAAAGAGTGCACAGTCAAATCTGTGTTAATTAATTATAATCTTTTTGAATGCTTTCTTAAATGAACACTCCAGATATTACTATGTGTGTGTCGCTGAAAAATAAAGGATTGAAGCTGAAGCAATAAAGGACATCGCCTTTTGTTCGCTTCCGGTGAGATACGGACGCATACTCTCTGCAGCAATCACATTCATGTCAAAGTCACTGTTGTGTTAGTTACAGAGCATTACTCCAGTTATCAATTGATAAGTCTGTATGGGAACTGGAAGATCACTTGTACATTAATGGAACAAAAACCATAAGTGCTCAACAGTACCCCGTTGAGACAATGCTGTCCTATCAACAGCATGCATGACATGACTTACGGGGCGGGGCATATCACATGCATGGCACACAAATGGACACTGTGACAAATTAATGGGAGTTTTACATAACTTGGGACTGTTATCAATTTTACATTTATATTTTAAGTTATAATTTGAGCAAAACCTTTGTGCTGTATATAAGCAAAAAAAGTGTATGCACACATTTAGATCGTTAAGATAAATTGGGATTCTATTTTTGAGTCATTCAATACACTACATGTCCTTGAAAGCAGAATCCTCTACCTCCCCTCAAACCCAGTCATTGCCTTGAGCTCCTCCATAACTTTCTGCCTACTTTACCTAAGTTATCTTTGTGTTAGTGTACTTTGGAGCCAAGAAGCTCTGGCCATGGATCTCCCTATAGAATCCACATCTAAAATTGATCGGTCTTTGGCACTCTACTGGCCTGGGATCACCCACAAATCTGTGTCCCCAATTCCCATGGGCTTACGTTTGGCCTTCAGAGTTCCCTCCGCTCTGCTCCAGTCGCACCAACCAGACAGGCGGATATTGCGGATGTTTCCTCTACTCCGTTTTCTCAGCTCGTGACCACATTTTCATACTTTAGATTGACCTCTCTGATCCCTCTTTGCGCTTGTACCAAGATGACAAGAGACGGGCGATGAAGGGATCGGGAGACTGCCAAACGACAGGCTGACGAGCTGCTTTCCCTGGGCCACTCAAGCCTCAAACCTCCCTGTGCCATCCCCACTCTGGCCTGCGCCAGTCTATATGACTTATAGAGTTTGGGACCCTCTACTGCCAATCCCACTTAGAGTGCAGTTTTCTGATAAACAAAAGCACATTCAAGCTTTAGCTTCTCATTTCACACTATGTGCTTTGGCTGGAGGTAAAGCTTTCCTGGAGCCCCTGGCCTGGAGTCCAAAGAATGGCTCCAGTTGGCTTTCCCTTTTAAAAAAAAAGAAAGAGGCGGCACATGTGGAGGATTAGGCTCCATCTTTCATCCTCCACGCTCTCTGCTCGCCCTCCACTTCCATAGCCATCACTGCTCCCCATGTGCTGGTGAACCACCAGCCCCATGGACAAATGCACGTAAACGCTCACATGCTATTCTCCTTTCTGCCTCCAACACTGAACATGAACTCACCTGTCTCTATCTCTCTCCCACCCTTCTACCCTGCTCACTCCTCTGGCTATTTTAACTGTGCTCATGGATTGCAAACATGCAATCTCTCTCTCTCTCTCTCTCTCTGAGTTGGATTTGAACTTTTAGTTTGGTGTGGGGGTGTGCATATCCCTGGCTATTGTACGAGGGGATATTGACATAAGCTGCAGCAGTGCTGCGATTGTGATTATGACTATAGTAAAGTTCCTTGGGTATGCAGCTACCATATTTATCCAGAAACCATCCCTGTTGTGTCTTTGCGTCTCTGAAACCTGGCAACTATAGTATACCGTACTGTACATATGGTGCTTCAATCGGGAGCCCATGCTTATCGACTGTGAATTATTCCATTTGAAACGTGTGTATGTTGCTTGAATACACTTAACCCGGTAAGTGTGAACGATGTGCCAGATGGATAGACAGATTAGAATAAGACAAACATGACTCTTAAACTCTTTCTATTAGAAATGTTGGGGCTCGGATCTGAAGGCGAGTGGCACCCGTCAAGGCCCTTTGTCTCCAGCTAAGCGGAGATATCAGAGTGGTTATTAGTGATGCACGTGAAACGCTAGCCGAGGCGCATGGTGACCCCTGGGGGCCTCGCCTGTCTCAGGGAACAGATGTGCCGCCCACTCGCAACAGTTGTACCCAACCCACAATGGCCTGGTGGGAGATGGTGGGCTAGTGGCGAACTGAAGCTGATACCTCACTTAACTAGCTCCCATGTCGGCTGCAGGGAGGGTGCATCTCTTTGTGAAAAGCAAAAGCAAAGGGAGACGAGTAGGGGAGGGCGAAGGAGGGAGGCTGTGAATAGGCTTTTTTTCTTCTTTTTCCAGGATCAATATTTACCCAAATTTCTTCTCGGGAGCCAACACCTGCTGTATCTTTGTTCAAAGTCGTGGAGTTGCTGAAATGAAATTGGCTGATCTCAGTTGATGATTTTGTTAAGTTCTCCCTCAATATGAACTCAGAAACGTTATCAACTTATCATGGCATTTAAGTTTGCTGATGATTTCTTTCCTCTAGTGCTTTGTCTCAGAGAGCATATTATAACAGTACAGCTAATAATGAACATTTTAAAGGCTCATTTTACGAGCTAATTTTCTTTATTATTTTTTTTAATCCTTAATGAAGTTTCATTTACACCATGCTTATAGAGAAAACATGCATTGCTGTGTAGTGAAAGTTAATTCATTTCCATTGTAATGTAATAGTTACATTTAATTGCTTTTTAATGTACTCTGTTGCCTATAATATTGCAGAAAACAAACTTTGTGTTCCATTCATCTTATTTCAATTTGGAATTTGAAGACATTATTATTTCTGAATTCTTATTGGCTTAACACAATATGCTTCATACAGATTTTTGCATCCTATAGGCTTTGTGCTCATCCTCGTCTAATGAGCAGAGCTGTGAAAATATACAGCATTATGATAATTGCGTAAAAGAAATTATGATTTATTATACTCTAATAAGCGCATATTTGAACTCACAGCTTGACTCAGATCAAAGCAGAGATATGAACTGTGAGCGTTGGCACTAACAGAAATTAACCGTGACGCCTAAACCAACAAACTCACAGAAGAACTTGTCCCCAAATTATTTGTCAGTGATTTTAGTTCATATGAGTTGAATCAATAAGCAGCTCTTCAGTTTTCTGTCGATCCCTCTGTAATCTACTCAAAGTAGTGTTTGGGTATAGATGTCTGACCATTAACCACATGAACCCTAGTGTCCCTATTCTGGTCATTGTTGAACATTTGGCAAACATAGCTGATTTACACACTCACAAGTTGTGAGCTTGTAGAAGATCAGCTATGTTCGGCGAATGAATTCGGTCCAGGGGGGAAAAAGTCGGGGGCCAAGTACAGAGTCAGACCCCTGTTGGATCAACAGAGTATATACTGTATTAGTTATGAAGTGGGTAATTGCAACTTGTACAGTTGCAATTATCAACTATCAATTGTCTAATGTTTTTAATTTAAACCACAGACCTACCATTTGACACCAATCTACACTGTAAAATCATCAGTGTTATTTTAACTCTTTGAGGGTACACATTTTGTACACTTTTGTAGTTATTTAGATCCTAACTATCAACACCAGTGCTGGATGGGGCAATAATAGGGCTGGAACACCATCAAGGACCCCTGAGGGTCCCCAGTTGGTTTTCGATTATTTGTGGATAATTTGATGTGACTAGCATCAAACCATGGGTCACAGTTGTTTTGTTTTGTTTAGTTCTTGACTCAAGACTTAAAGCCCTGACACATTGAAAGTGTCAGATGCTCATGTCGTCAACGGCTGTAACCACACTGGAGGCGTCTAGTGGGCACGTCAAAACCTGTTGACACGTCTTTCAGAGCTCCATTCTATTTTGGAGCATCGACGTGCGGAACAGACCATCCAAAATCCAAAATGAGTTGGAGCAATGCAGAAAGGTAGCCTCTTTTTATTTCAAACTTGTATTGCAGTGTACTGTATGTGGGCGGCTGTAGCTGAACGGGTAGAGAGGCTCTCTGGAAAACAGAAGATCCCTGTTCGCTCCCGGCCTTAAGTATAGAAGTGTCCCTGAGCAAGACAACCCCTAACTGCCCCACCCCCCAAATGCTCATCATAACCATCTGAGCAGCCCCTGTGGGACCCCCCCCCCCATGTATGGTTGTTTTCACTGGTTTGGACCATTCTAGAAACACAACAAGTCTGTTTTTAAATTAAATAGACGATATGAACTGTTGCGCGTCAGTGCGATACGGATGCTTTCAGTGTATCAGGGCTTTTTGGCAACATATCATGTGGGAAGTACATTTTGTTAGAGTGGAGGAAACTCACCATTGATGTCCAAGTTCAGGCTTTATACAGGACGAAATGTGACAGCCACATGCAATCAAGACAACGAAGAGGAGACCTTCAGCGCATACAATTTGAGAACCCAAACTAAAATCTATGAATATACTGTACTGTCACTGATATTAAGGTATTAAGCCCAATTTAGCAGAATTGCTATCTAATTGCATTTGTGGTATAGAAGAGTCACCCGCCTGATGTCACATAGCAAAATCCTCTGTGTTCTATGAGAGTGTAAAAATGTACCCTTACGGGTCAATTTGGGTCCATTATTAAACTCTCAGTAAATATGCACTCTCAGTAAAAAATGTACCCAAATGGTATATTCCTACACTCTCAGGGTTAAATGAACACTGAGATTTTACTCTTTATGAAGTGAAAGCTCAGTCTAAGCAGTAAGAGGGAGTCCTCTATCGATTTGATGATACGAAGGACAGCACACGCTCGCAGGCTGTCAAGTGCTTTTCGAAAACATTGTACACATTTCAAACAATAAATCATTTGAAACAACCATTGCATCTCCTTCACTTCCCGTCTATTCCTCTCTCCTCCACCCTCTTAATGCCAATCAGAGCGAGATGGGAAGATTCCCTCCAACTCTAGAGATCCAGCATGTGTTCCTCCCAGAGGGGAAGAATTAATTCCTCCTCGTCCTCCTACTCCTCCTCCCTTGTCTCCGCCAAGGTGCAGCATCCTCCCTCTCTTTCTCTCTACCAGCTGAAAGAATACAAGAGAATGAGAACCTCTCCTGAGGGGATCCAGCTTATATACTATTTCATCCGCATTTAAATCCTCTGATAGATGTGCTGCTACAGTACGCGCAAATGTGCCTTCACAGGGGAAGTTGCAAAATAGAGAGAGAGAGAGAGATTATTTTCCCGGAGATACTAATATTAGTCTTTTGGCATGGGGTAGTGTGAATACGACACCGAGGCGTAGGGATGCCTATTGATAGTGATATTTAATCTAGTGTAAGCACTGCTTGTTGTCAAAAGAGTGGAATAAAGGGGAGATGAATATGGGCTGGTTGTTTTTCTTTAAAATTTACATACCTGAGCACAACGATTCATTCACATAGATGACTTATCAGTCCAGAACAGAACAGAGCCCTTATTCCCCACTGGCGTCAAGCAAGAAGAGGAAAAATAACTTAAAACTTAAAAATGTATCATTCTGACTGAGATAATTAGTTTGACTTCATATTGTATATCGTGGAGCACTTACAGTAAATAACTTTTCTGGCAGCATTTATTATACGTTTTATATATAAACAAGAATGACAGTCATAGTATACCAGCTTGTGCCAAGCTAAAATCCTTCAAAAAGTACTGTCATGACTCTTGCATATATATATATATAGCACCCAGCACCCCTCCCCATATATATATATATATATATATATATATATATATATATATATATATATATATATATATATAAACAGGTAGCTCTCGTGCACATCCAGGGTAGAGGTGCTGGTTTGGCAAGATGATGCATAAGAAAGAAAAGAACCTTCCCACTGCTTCTCTTTTCGGAAGGAACCGCACACTCCAAATGACGATGGACTCACTCAGTTAATGCTTCATTTTTAGGCTTTATTTAGCACGACGTGTTTCGCCGCGTTGGCTTCTTATATATATATGGGGGAGGGGTGCTCGGTAAACTGTGTTGTTTGGGCATTCATCAATCAAATAAAACATGTTTAGATTATTGAACCAACTGATGCACATTTACCTCTTATGTAATGCCGGCAGTTGTGATGCCATAGCCTGAGAGGACATTGAGGACAGTGAACGCTGACAGACCCATAGCTGACGGGAGCTCTTACACCCAGTTCAGAGTATGGGAAGGCATTGCAGACTCCCCATTGGTTCACAGAACAACCAATGAGGAGAAAGTCACGAAAGAATCACCACTAGCGCAGCAACTGAATATAGACCAGCTTGCTCCACAAGCTGGTAAAAACTAACCTCACTCCGTCAAATGGAAGAAGCTTGCGACACACATTTTGTTTCACAGCGTACTTGCATCTGAGACTCCGGGCGCAGAATCGATGACAGACGGAGTTTGTCATTTTTTCAAGCTACTAGGCAGGTGATTGGATGATCCCGCCCCTAGCAGCCGCTGATTGGTTCGTATGCGCAGCGGTTCGGGCAGCTTTACTCTGTGAGCAATCCCAGACCCTCCTTCCTGAAACCAAATGCAATGCAATGCATGAGATTTCCGGAGGGAGGGGGTGTTTACCAGGCTAGGTAAAAACACACCCACCCAAAAACTGTTGTTGGTCAGTGATCCCTAGTCAAGGATCCCTGAAGTTCTAACCAAGAATGTCAGCTAGCCTAAATCTTTGTTTTACCACGGTTCTCCGTTTACTACTCACTATGGGATATCAGCGCCCTCAGGCGATGAGACAGAGCAACACACACGCTCCCGGTGCCAATACTGATTGGGTATGTCACGAGTCCGGAAGACCCGGGAGTATAAAGCTCCCTCGTGACGTAGGCTCTTCCTCTTTTCTCCACTCTGCAAGCGAATGCGCAGAAATTCACACACAACAAGCAAGAAATTTTCAACTTAACCCAACGCGGGAATACGGAGTATATCCCCACGGGAAATCCTTGCAAATAAGTTTTCTCCCGGAACTTATTAAGTATTTATTTATTTACCTATCCTCTCAGTTTTCCTTATTTCTTGGTCTGTTCTGGAAAAGCCGGTTAGCTGAAAAAGCCGGTTAGCTGCTAACACCGGTTAGCAGCTACTAGCTCATTCATTCATTCAGTGGCTAGGCTAATACTAGCAGCTACTAGGCTACGCTACTGGCTAGGCTTTAGCCTGTTGTTTTCCCAGACCGAGGACCAAGATGGAACCACCGAGGAGTTGCGGGGTCGCGGAATGCGACCCCCTCATCGCCGCAGACGACCCCCACCGCGTCTTCATCCACTGCTTGGGGGTCGATCACGCGTTCTGCGCCAGGACCCACCCGGGTGAGACAGATGCGTGCCCTAACTGCACGAGGTTAACCGTTTCTCAACTTGACGCTCGGCTTGTCAGGGCTAGGACCCTGGTCGGCTGGACTAGACGAGATAACGGTGAGACCTCCACCGCCACCGGACCGGGGACCCCAGTCGGGCAGCACGAGCGGCCCCCCGGCTCATGGGACCCCCACCGGTGCCGATGCCAAGACTAGAGCGTCAAGCGTCCACGACGCCACCTCCCGCCGCTGCTGCTTGTCCCCATCGCAGCATGCTAGCAGCGGCCCTCCCTCCCCCCCTGCCAGCGAGGAGTCGATGGCTCTTCACGATGACGACATGGCGGAGGACGGGGAAGATTTCCTGGAGCTCCCGTCGTACCAGGACACCCAGGAGGTGTCCACGACGAGCCCCGGACGGGGAGAACCTCCCGCAGCCACCGAGGAAGAGATCCTCGAACCTGTGGCGGCTGGTTTCAACGAATGGCTAGCCTCACTAAGCAACAGGTTGTTAGCAGCGCTGTTCTAGCTTAGCTTGCTAGGACAACACCAGCTCGTTAGCCTCTTCAGAGCCGGCGTCTGTACCACGAAGAACGAGGCTACAATCGGGTGCTTTGAGACACATAAAGGGTTTTCATAAGAGTATGTTGAACTGTTTATGCTGTTTCCACTGTTCTGTGTTTTATTCTGTTCCATTAAATTTCCCAAAATACACAAGCACACTATCCTGCCCCGGTCAGGAGGTCACGACGCTAGGGGTCCCTGGGGGTCCCCGGGCGTCGATGCCCTCCTCTATAAGCCCATTGTGCCTATCAGGCCTGCCTTCACAGCATGATAGACAATAATGGGATACTTCTCTACCTGTTTTCGACAACTGTCGGGGTGCATCGATGCATAGGGATCACTAGGTGGTCCCCGTGTTGATAACCACCCCTTATAAGCCCAAAGCGCTTGGAAAGTCCCTTGGTGACTTTCCAAACGCTGCTGGGATGAATACTGTGCATGATATGAACAAGACAAAGGTAATAAACCCATTGCTAATTCTATAAGCCAGTGTACATGGGTCACGCCAAAATTTTTCCAATTCTACCATCCATCCGGCAGAGGGCGCCAGAGGCCCACTGTGGGAAGGAAGGTTTGCAAGATGGCGGCGCGGGTCGAAGGTCACCCCAATATTTACAACCTGCCAAGCACCGTGTCACGCCAGCCTCTGGAGGGCGACAGAGTGCTTCCTTCGGTGGAGGTGGCTCCGTCGCTTCCTTTAGCCAGGCCAAGAAGCCTAGACAAGATGGCGACGGACTTTGTAAACACAAGGGAGCAGCGTGGAATGCTTCCGTACTCAGTCACGTGACCCCCACGCTTGCACGGGCCCCGTGGGTTAGGTGTCGACGTCACCTGTTTCCATGGAAACGGATGTCAACGTCTCTTCACTCTTGGTGAGTTAGCCGTGACTATTACTAGCTATGGTACCCTAGCATGCTAGGTTGGCATAGCCTCCAGTCAGGCTGCTGTTGTTTTCACTTAGTGGCTGACTAGCCTCACTAACATCGACACAGTTAAAGAGCAGTGTTGTTTTGGTGCAGTGCTTAGACAGTCCCCTAAAACAACACGTGGTGGCCATAGCTCTCCTTCGTTCTTGGTTAGCCAAACAACTACAGGTAGCAGCTAAAGGCTAAAGGCGACCTGTAGCTAGGCTAGACTAGACCAGGCTAAGCTTACAGGCTAAGCTAGTTAGCCCTTTGTCTACACTACCACGTTGGAGGCTCAGGTTCACTGGGTGCCTTGAGACAAACATAAAGGGTTTTCATAAGAGTATGTTAAACTGTTTATGTTGTTTTACACTGTTTTTGTGCTTTATTTTGTTGCATTAAAAATGTACAAAAATACACAAGCACATTATCCAGCCCCGGCCAGGAGGTCACGACGCTAGGGGTCCCAGGGGGTCCCTGGGCGTCGAAGGCCTCCTCTATGAGCCCATAGAGTCAGGCTGATGTTGTTTCACTTAGCGGCTGACTAGCCTCACTAACATCGACACAGTTAAAGAGCAGTGTTGTTTTGGTGCAGCGCTTAGCCAGTCCCCTAAAACAACGCTGCGGTGGGCATAGCTCTCCCTCGTTCTTGGTTAGCCAAACAGCTACAGGTAGCAGCTAAAGGCTAAAAGCGACCTGTAGCTAGGCTAGACTAGACCAGGCTAAGCTTACAAACTAAGCTAGTTAGCCCTTTGTCTACACTACCACGATGGAGGCTCAGGTTCATTGAGTGCTTTGAGACACACATAAAGGGTTTTCATAAGAGTATGTTAAACTTTTTATGTTGTTTTACACTGTCTCTGTGCTTTTTTATTTTTATTTTGTTCCATTAAAAATGTCTTAAAATACACAAGCACGTAATCCAGCCCCGGTCAGGAGGTCACGACGCTAGGGGTCCCAGGGGGTCCCTGGGCGTCGATGGCCTCCTCTATGAGCCCTTTGTGCCTGACAGGCCTGTTTCACAGCATGGCAGACACTAACGGTCTCTAATGGACGCCACAGTACGAGTCCGCTGGACCGCGTGGCGACGTCATCGGTCCCCGTGGAAATGTGCACGTTGCCCAGGGGACTGATATCAGCAGCGCCCCCTCCCGACTCGCTCGCTCGGTGAGCAGCTTTTGGGAGGGTTGCAATCCGAATCTGTTTTTATCCCAGTACATCAGCGTTGCACTGTGTTTACTGGTTAAGCTCAGTACGGCAGTGACACACTGTGGTTGTACTGGCCAGGCTCCCCTGAACAACAACAACACATTGTGGTTGAACTGGTGTGTTTTCCACATGCCTTGTGTTACTTCCTATGTCAGACGAGTGTGTCTCTCTCATGCGGAAGATAAAAGCAGCCACGACTCTAAGAGAGAAGGTTCTCTCTCTCTCTCTTGAGCATGAGCGTTACCAGAGAAATATCTACGAATCAGAACCGACTGGGTTTCTGTTCAAAGCTTTTTATGGTGAGAAAAAGGGGGGGGGGCGTACGGCCCTTTCTGAATCTGAAGGGCCTCAACAAGTATCCATTTCTTGGTTGACGACCGTAAAAGCTGTTGCAAAACGGTACATCAGGGGCACTGATGGGCGGGCATCAACCTCTAGGTTGCTTGCCTCCACGTTCCAGTCTGGCCTCCACACAGAGAATTCCTGCACTTCGGCTACAAAGGGGAGTGTACGAGTACACGTTTTTTCCCTTTGGTATGTCATTGAGCCTGCGAGTGCTCGTGCAGTGTACCAATGCGGCCATAGTTCCACTGCGGCGACAGGGGATCGGTCTGTCGACTTAACTTCGACGACTGGTTAATTGCTGGCTCAGAGGAGGAGGTGGCACGGCACACGGCCGTGGCCCTCTCCCACCTGACGTCGCTATGTTCACAATCAACGTCCAGAAGAGCGTTCTGGTTCCATCTCAGCGGACCACCTTCTGGGGGATCTCGCTGGACTCGAACACGCTCAGAACGCGGCTGTCCAAGGGCAGGTTAGACAGCGTCTTAGCTTGTGTGAGGTCTTTTCGCGTGGGGCGTCAAGTCACTTACAAACTAGGCATGCAGGCGGTGAGTCTCATGGCTTCAGTCATTCACCTAATCCGCTTGGGCAGGTTCTACATGAGACCTGTATAGAGGTGGCAGCGGGCTCTTCGGATCCCACTCACCTCAGGCTTTCAGCAAGTGGTGGTGTTTCCAGGGTGTCGTGGAGACACTCGGATCGTGGTCGCAGGTGGCTTTTCTGTCCCAGGGGGTCAGTATAGGCGCTGTGATATCACAGAAGGTCATCACCACGGACGCCAGTCTCACGGGGTTTTTCCTCGCTCTCAAACAGTTCGGTGCTCGGTTTCCGGGTTGTTCTGTCTCGATCAGAACATACAACACCGCGACCATGTGCTATGTCAACAAGCAGGAAGGTTTGGCCTCCCTGGTGTTGGACGGATTGGCGTGCGAGATGGTGCTGTGATGCGACTCACGTCTCGCGTCCATTCAGGCGTTCCAGGTGCCGAGCCTCCTGAACGAACTGCTTTATGCTTTCCCACCAATAGAGCTGATCCTCCCCATGTGGGGGAGGGTCAGGCTCCGAGGGTTGTTGATGTTGCTGGTGGCCCCAGCATGGGACACGTAGAGGTCAGGAGATAACTCCTCTCCTTCACGACGTGCCTTGGGCCCTCCTTGTCGGCAGGGACTTGCTGCGGCAGGGAGGGGGGACGCCCTCAGGACCTAGACCTATGGGTCTGGCCCGTGAGAGGGTGAATTTGGGCTCGTGTGGCCTTCCCCCTGACGTGATGGCTACCATCCAGGGCGCAAGGGCCGTGTCCACGAGGAATGCTTACGAGGTCAGATGGGGGTTGGAACAGTCACCAGTGGTGGTGGCTTTCCAGGCCTCGATGTGTAGCATTCTTACTTTCTGCAGGGAAGGCTAAATCAGGGTTTATCCTTCTCGACGGTGAAAGTGTATTGGGCTGCCATTTCGGCTTGCCACCTAGGTTTCGACGATGGCAAGACGGTGGGTCAGCATAACTTCGTGCGCCGATTTATGAACGGCGCCAGAAGGGCTAGACCGGTCAACAGGCCACTGTTCCCAGTCTGGGAGTTGACGGTGGTGCTGGAGGCACTGTGCCGTCACCCGTTCGAGCCTTTTGAGTCTATGGACCTGAAGGTCATTAGTCTAAAAACGGTCCTTTTGGTGGCCCTGTCCACGGCTAAACGGGTCAGTGACTTGCATGCGCTCTCGGTGAGCCCGGAGTGCATGAATTTTCTGAACAACGACAGGAGGGTTTTGCTTAAACCAAACCTGGCGTTCGTTACAAAGACCGGGGTGGTGGCCCCAGATCCGGTTGAATTGGTGGCTTTTCATCCGCCTCCCTTCGCTTCGGCGGAGGACAGGCGGTTACATTGCCTCTGCCCGGTGAGAGCTTGAAGCTCTATTGCCAGAGGACGGCGGCCAGTCGCTCATCGACACAACTCTTTGTCTCTTTTGGCGTGGGGGTTCAGAGGAAGGCGGTCACCAAAGCGACGCTTTCTAGATGGATCCGTGATGCCATTAAGCTGGCTTATGTGAGTAGTGGTGTCCCTGTCCCGGGGGGTCTGAGGGCCCACTCTACTAGAGGCATGGCTACGTCCTGGGCTCTCTACAAGGGAGCTTCGATCCAGGAGATTTGTGCGGCTGCAAATTGGTCGTCACCGTCGACTTTTGCGGCCTTTTACAGTCTGGACGTGGCGGCGTCATCAATGGCGCACGCTGTCCTGGGTGTGGCTGCTGCCTCCAGGTCAGTGGAGGATAGGGAGTAGGCTTGGGGCCTTTTCTCCATATCTTCCGACTTCCTCTTTAGGTTTCCTTGGGACCAGCAGGGCTGTGTCTTGGGGATAGGGCCCTGCTCCTCATTATTATGAGGCGGACTGTGTCTGCCTGTTAGTAAATAGGGCAGACTCTAGAGTCTGTCAGGGCCTACTCTTGTTATCTATCCCGCACCCCAGCCCGGTGGGCTGGGGGGGCGCCCAGGGGCCGTGAGGTCGTGGACCTATGGCCTGGGGGTCTTAGGTCACGTCCGGGGGGGACGTGACCTAGGAGCTGAGGGGCGTGCGGGGTTGTCAGGGTTGTGTGGCTCATTACCTCAAGGGGGGTTTATGAATCCCATAGTGAGTAGTAAACGGAGAACCGTGGTAAAACTAGAGGTTACGAATGTAACCCCGGTTTTAGTAGGTTCGGAGTTTACTACTCACCAGACACCCCTTTCTGTGCGCATTTGGCATGCAGAGAGGAGAATGTTAAGAGGAAGAGCCTACGTCACGAGGGAGCTTTATACTCCCGGGTCTTCCGGACTCGTGACATACCCTTAGCCAATCAGTATTGGCACCGGGAGCGCGTGTGTTGCTCTGTCTCATCGCCTGAGGGCGCTGATATCCCATAGTGAGTAGTAAACTCCGAACCTACTAAAACCGGGGTTACATTCGTAACCTCTAGTTTGTGATGTTGATTATCCAGGTACGCCCGTCCCTTTCTCACTCTGACACAGCTTCACAGCGTCAAAAGGAGCCTTAAAAGTCACCTATAATCATCTACCTTGTACTGTTTGTTCATTGTTTCTGGCAATCTCAATTCCAGCAATCTCTGAGCAAAGAGCTGCTAAGGTTTCCGCTGCAAATATTCTTTTCAGGATCTGTTAGGCCTTGCCTGTCATCTGGATGAAAGGGAATCATGGGGATTTTTGTGCTTGCCCTTAATCTCTCTAACTGATGCTTGGAGTGCAAATCAAATCCAATTATAAGCAATGTGGGCCTTCAGCCTCTTTGAGGAACGATATTGGAGACGTTGATGGGTATCTAGTCTAGTTTAGTTTGGATCCAACCAGCAGTGATGGAGGTCATTACGTATGAATGTGTGCAAGACCCCTAAGACCCTAATTTTCTTCAAGTATCAGGCCATCTTCATTAGAATTTCTCACAGAATCATTATTAGGCTGCTAAGAATTTTGATGTTTCTGAAAATGAATAGATATGCTGGGAAAAGCATTTCCGGTGCAACTAAAATCATTTGATTGTAATGCTACCTTACATGAACAAATGAGTCTTGACCATTCATGATTTTAGATTGATAGCATTAAGAATCATCATGGTTTGCTACTGCACATTAATATTATTAATTGAAAAAGAAGATAATACAGTTCCTGTTCCTCGTGTTACTTTTCCATACGGTTTGCTGTATTAATAATTGTTTAGCATCTGGTTTTCTGTGTTTGTTTGAAAGGAACTAATTGTACATTGTCTGCATTTCTATAGTGCGTTTTACCCAAAGCTCTTTACAATGTGCGTTAAATTCACCCATTCACACATCGACAATATCATCTAGAGAGCAGGTCTTGCTCATGGACACTTCAACACAAAGCCAGGAAGAACCGGGAATTGAAGCAAAGACCTTTTGGTTCCCAGAGGACCGCCCTACATCCTGTGCCACTGCTGCCCCGGAACTAATGATGCCAAAGGCCTTAAATGCAGCTTTTGGATTCATTGACACAAACTCTTATCTGTCTTAATCCTAGAATCGGAGAACATGGTTAAGAATGTTCCTGTTAAAACTAATCTATGATTACAAAATATCTCGAACTCAATAAACTCTTCAACTGAGATTATTCAAATCCTTTGCGGTGTAATCACACCCAAGTCCCACCATGTAATCTCAATAAAACGTGATATGCATTCATCCCGCTCTCTTTCCCAGACATGTAAATAAACCTTCCACAGTGTGGGATGATGGAAACTTTGGTATCCACTGTTTATTTTGTATCATTAAAATATTAATCACAGATTAAGCTCCTTAATACTCCATGGATTGCCGTTTTAGAAAACAAATACAATAGTTCCCCCGCTCTTTTCTTTTGGAGGAACCTCCTGGTGTCTCAGGAATCAGAGGCACATTTCGGCGCCGAAAGAAAGACAGGAAAGGATAGAACCGTAATCCCTATCAATGTACTTTAGAATCCACCTTCTCCCTAAAATGTGTGACTAATGGGCACAAATCTGCGGCTTTAGAGGCTGTCAGCGAGCACTGCCGAGGCCGTTGTTCCGCCATTCAAGGCACAAACGTAATAAACCCGTCCCGTTTGTTTCTTCCATTGCTCAAGTCTTTTTGTCTCCTCTGAGCAAATGTACCTTGAGGTCTTGTGCAGGGGTTCTTTTTTCAAGCTGCGTCCTTTTTTTCTTTTCTTTTTTTTCTCCTCCTCCCGCCCGGCCTGCGTACTCGTGGTGCCGTAATGACATTAAAACACGAACACTTAAAGGGCTTTTTGGTGAGAGCTGCATTGTCTGCTGTGAAGGCTTCCAGAAAGGAGCTTTTATTATGTTGTGGGATTTAATGCCAGTGTGTGTTACCTGATAACATTAAGAGAGGAAAGCAGGAATATTCCCTAACTGGCAAAGCTTCAAGAATATTGACCACCAACAGGATTGCAGCTGATGCCGACCATGTATATTCATGTGCGCAGAACAGGCTGATTATAGCTATTACGGAATTATATCCGGGGAGGCGCAATTCATTAGCCCTGATTTCTCTTTATCTGGCGTCAAAGTACTAGGCTAGCTTAGTGGTGCAGATCTAGATAAATGTTATCCCCCCTTCAGCCAGTTGGGATTCATGGGTTTAAGAATCTTTATCAACCTAAGGGTTCCCAGAGAACTTGTCATGCCTCATTGTGAGGTGTCCACGGTGTAAACTCAACTCTAAACTAAAGTGGCTTCCTTATTATAAGTCAGGCCTGACACGGCCTATAGGCTACACATGTTCACAAAGAATAAAAAACTTTTCTGAGTATTTTCAAAGTGAAATTTTGGCATGTGAGATTTTATGGATCCAAATTGATTTGCGTTGTTGTTTTTGCTATGACAGTTGAATTCACTTTGGGAAATGAGGTGAATGAAACCAATAAAATGAAGTTTGCTTCCAGCTGAATAGTTAATTTGGTGAATCCAGAGAAAACGCATCCTTTTTTTTTCCCTCACTGCTTTATGCGAGGGAGAAATAATGACAGTGTTTCGCTGTTGTTTGATCATCCTTAGCAAATTTGAATGCCAAATTTGTTTTGCAGGTGTTGCTCATGGAATAATTGAGCTGCATAATGTGGATAAGGTGTTGATACCATACTACACTTAATACGCATTTTAAGCACCAGAACAGTTCCAGTCAGTACAAAAACCCCAAATCATTATAAGTTTGGTTTGTGAGAGAAAAATTTATTTTGCAAATGGAAATGTTTTGCTGTTTGTAAACTGACAGCATAGCTACCGACATCAGAAGTGGAATATAATATCATATAATAGAATAAATAATGTATTACTTATGTATAAGTGTATTCTGTCGACACTAATCACCATCATCCGATGAAAAATGAGTTTGAAATGTAGGAAATAAATTAATTATGTGCAGAAAATAATTCTGACAGTCATTTTAATCCATGTTTCTGTGACTGACAAAATAACTGACCCTGTAAGAATTGTCTCATCTGGTGAACACCACCCATATGGTACTTCAATGAGGTTAAAACAAACACTAATAATAACATGTGGCGTGACTGTATCGCATAGGAGAGCTTTATACTGTTCAAAAGACTTCACCACTGGTAGTGTGTATGTATGTATGACTGCATACATACTGTATGTACTGATTGCATACATACATACTGTTTGTATAGTATACATACTGACTACATAAATACCGTGGGTGCACTATGCTCCTCCTCCAGACAAAATCTCTATAAACACATAAACTGAACTGCATGTAAACACATATTCACAAGCATGCATGTGCACGTACACACACACACACACACACACACACACACACACACACACACACACACACACACACACACACACACACACACACACACACACACACACACGGATAAGACAATGGCTATTACCAGCCACACCTGGGTTCCTGCCTGCGCCATCCTCCTAATATCTTTTAAATCTTCACATAAGGTATGCCTTCCATAGGGCTTACAATACCATTTGCTCTAATAAATTCTTTTGGCAGTGCTGAGTGCAAGCTGCTTCTCTCAGACCCCAGGAGGAGCATGGAGGGGAGTGGGAAGGGCGAGGCAGCCCCAAATATGAGGATAAATAGTAGGGAATCCTCGAGGACCCCGGCCGGGTAATCAACATTCTTCCAACTGGAAACATTTTCCAATTCTTCATCTTCATTTAGCTTCCTTACCTACTAATTCCTAGCAGCGGGTTACAATAATTTGCACTGACGCCTTAAACGGGAAGCAGGAAACATCCAAATTGAAGGTTTTTGGAAGGGGGTGTAGGGGGGGTGGAGTGATTGTGATAAGCAAATGAAATTAATGGCGGTGAGTGTTTGTCTTGTGAAAGGCAGGAGGAAGCTGGTGTCGGGTGCCATGTTAAACACTCCACATACGGCAAAGTAGCTCATCCAGGCTCCCTCCATCTCAAGGCTCTCGGTGTGATTATGGGGAACGCTCTCACTCCATGCGAATGCCGCACAGCAGAGAGGTGGCCCTAGTTACCACACAAGCTCTCCCTCGAACGAGAGGCTCATTAAGAGCGAGAGAGAGCAAGAGAGAGAGGGAGGAGGGAAAAAATGAGTTTTAAGTGTTGACTAATAGAGGAGCTCCAAGGTATTTATTTCTTATTGTTTCCCTGCAAAGTCATTATGCCACACTGAAGGTTCTTTTTACCCCCATCCGTGGCAGAAGCCAAGAAAGAGTAGCACAAGGGGATTCATGTGTTGGTGTTTGCTGTGTATTCTTTCCCCTTTCTCCCTCCCTCCCTCCTACTCCACTTTAAGGGAAGAGGCGATGGCTTCAGGCTAGCCTGGATCCCAAACACCGAGATGCACTTCTGCTGTGGCGCCTCATTGCTGCAGCATATGAACTGTCACTTGTTACATTAAATAATAGATAGCCTCTCCTAATTCCCGGCCTGATATTTCTGGCAGAGGGGAGGAACATGCGGACAGGCAGCATCTGTTACACCCACCAGTGAAGGCCAAAAGAAAAAAAGAATTAGAATTCTCTGCACCCAATTGTTGAAAACATGAGAACTGTGCATTTTCCTCTTTGTTCACCGCTGCTAATATGCTGCATTAAAAAAATTTTATCATAAGGTGAGGGGTTATATGCCACTACACTAGTGAAAATTACGATTCATAATTGCAATTATTTGATTTCATTTATTTATAAAAAGAAATGTGCCACATCTCTCTAACTTTATTTTGACGTTTGATAATATTTCCATGGTTTTCTTTTTTTTCTCTTATGTTTGTTTCATCAGGTCCCTGTGGAGCACATTTCAGGGTTAAACAGTTTAATAGTAATTATAGTCAGGATGTATTTTATATTATGTTCCCTAAATACAGCTTTATCAGTTCTCAATTGTCTTAACAATAGTTTAATTGTTAGTTTAGCCGCCCACTCAGTGGCTGGGTAAAGACAAAAAGCACTAATGGCTCAGCAAAGAAAAAGATGAATAAAATTAAAAGACACCTGCACACCTCTTCTCTTCTATTTGAATAGATTTCTTTGTTAAGCGAGTTCAGTCATTACCTAGAACACCTACTGTCCCTTAAGCTGAATTCAAAGTATTCAACAGTTATCAGCACAATAGACCATTCATGATAACAAATGCAAAGTACTACATCTGTTGCTGAAACTTTTGGAATATCTTATTTAATACTTCAAAACTTGACAACTTCCACTGAAGTAAGCTCATGTGTGAGTATAAACTATAGGCCAGGGCCTATGGCCTATTAGTTTGGGTGTCCCTATTCTAGGACACCTAAAATGTCATTATGGGTGACAAATATTCAAATATTTTCAAACGTTATTATTATTATTTTATTACTAATGCTACTACTACAATTATTATTATTATCATGTTTATTTTACTAAATAGCAGATCTACAAGCTCAGCTATTTTCAAATATTCAAAGTATAAAGTAAGGTTAATTACACAGTACCTACTGTATATGTAAATATAAAATCAAGGTATATCTGTAAAGGCCATTTTGCACAGTATGATGACCAGAGTTGCTTACTAATATAATATATTGGTAAGCAACTCCAGCATAGCATCATTATGCTGTTTTGGGATTCAAACAGTACATTAAACGCAAACATTTAACAAGTCAAATGAGAGGGGGAAAAAAGGGGGAAAAAAAACAATTGCGATGAATTATTTGCTAAATAATATCTGACCCAGGTGTGGTGTCCATGTCACTGTAGATAATATTGCTGTTGACTCTCAGTGGGGGGAGTCATGTATCCTCCCTCAGCATGATGAGAATCTCTCGTTTCACCAGTCTGACACACGACACCTCCTGGTAAACACTGAGGCTGCAGCTCCGAGGTGTGAGGAGACAGAGTGATTGCATCTGTGTGCACCTAGTACATGTGTCGTTGTGTGTGCAGGTCTATGTCAGGTTGTAGGGGTCAATGCCTGTGTGTGCTCACGCACGTGCGTGCGTGCGTGTGTGCGTGCGTGCCTGCCTGCCTGCCTGCGTGTAAGGGAGCGAGAGAGAGAGAGAGACAGAGAGAGAGAAAGAGAGAGAAAGGCAGTCTGTGTGCGCGTGTGCACGTGTCTTTGCATACATGCACGTCCCCACTTAGAAAAGCCAACCACCCTCTGTGTCTCCAATGGCTTGGGGCTCTGTTCCCTCTCCCGTGGGGGCTCTTGACTGAGGCCAGAATTCCTCTACGCGTGTTTGTGAGTGTGTGTGTGTGTGTGTGTGTGTGTGTGTGTGTTTGTGTGTGTGTGTGTGTGTGTGTGTCAGCCATGCCGGGATTGCATTAGACAAAAGAGACACACTTGCCAGCAGCTGCGGCAAAGGCAGCAGCATCCACACCCCACCTAAATCGCCCCATTGGTTCCCCCCACAGTCCTCTCCCGCTCTCCCTCGGTCCATTTAGGCAACTGCAAAAGGCAATGGCGTCCGCTCAGGAAAAAGAGGAAAAGGCCCCTGGGGACACTGGAAAGTGAATAAAGGAACATGCAGAAAGAGAGAATAAGCATTTTACATGCTTTTTTGTTTCTAATACCATGTCCAAAATTATGGTGGCATTCTTAAATAGAAGGTAAAGAATTATGAGGAAACAGGCGTGCATGCGTGAACACACACACACACACACACACACACACACACACACACACACACACACACACACACACACACACACACACACACACACACACACACACACACACACACACACACACACACACACACACACACACACACACACACTTGCAGCATACAAAATTATATACACATCGCATACACACATGCTCGCAAGCAAGCATGCACACGCACGCACTCACACGCACTCACAGAATGCCAGTTTGTGAATACCTGATTCTTCCCCCTCTTTTTTTCCTCATCTCTCTTTAAAAATCTGCAAATCCATTTGCTAAACAGCTGCACCTCTGTACTGCACAGATAACAACCTGGGCAAGGCTGGCTTTGCGGCTGCGAGTGGAGGCAGATAGGCCCAAATCTCTGGCCCTTTTTTCAAAATGCTAATGACGAAGGAAGCACTTCCCTGGCCAAAAAAAGAAAAAAAGAGGGTGAGAGAGCGAGAGAGAGAGAGAGAAAGCTCGTGTAGATCTGTCAATTGCTATTTTGACAGATATTTGCTTGTAAGTACACAGAACACTTGTTCTCTGTGTCTTATCTGGTGCTGTGCAGAACACTGACCTACATTACATCAAGCACAATATGATGCACAAACATGCTCTGTTCAATAGCCATTTTTTTAACCCCCCCCCCCCCCTTCTCTCACGCTTTCTCTCGCTCTCTCTTTCTTTTACCTTAAAACAGACGGAACCAAATGAAATGGCTGCAAATCCTATGAACAGAAGGTATTCTCTCCCAAATAAAACCTTGTGGCTTAAAGGGAGAATCTTCCAGCCATCTCCGGGTGTTTGATTGCTCCTCAAAGGGCTGAGCAACTGCACTCAATGGAGGAGAGTAAATATTGGAAATATAGCCACAGCTGCTCATTCACTCCATCTCGTTTTCCCTCTTTTCTCTCCCTCCCTGAATCTCCCCCCTTACTCCTTACTGCCTTTCACAAAAATCTCCAAAAGAAAACCATGCTGATGGAAGTATATGGAGTACATACTGATGTGCACTTCGTCACTGTAGGGCAGAATGTCCAAAACCAAAACCGTTACTTTTCAGGAAATGAAAACAAAATTCTGTGTTCCAGTGTCTCAAACATTATTTAGCCATAAGCACTTGTTAATACTTTTTATTGGTCAAGTATTCATAAAACACAGGCAGACGTAACCACTTTCAACCTGGTGTCTCTATTTGTCATAGGTGAAAATGTTCACAATTTTCATAGAATAAAAACGAAAGGAAGTATAAAACAGGGCATTCATTTATGAGGGAAAACAACGAAAAAAATACAAGAAATATGAAGATACTAGGTTTCTGCCTGACAGCGACAACATGCTGGGTCTGGTTACATGTAGATCATTTAAAAAAGATTTGAATGATTCCATTATGTCTCCAAGTGTTTCTGGTAAATCTAGCATTGTAGAATTCAAAAATAAAACGAGTCTTAAAGAAACTACAAAATCGCTATCAATAATTTAGATTCATCAGTGATAAAAATGATAAACAACTATTTGAGCACATTATCAGCCAGAACCAATTATTATTTTCCATTCACTTAAGTTGTCCATAATTATGAGGTTTCTTCTGACTAGTTCATTTAATTGTGTTGTGATATAATGGAGAATGTATGGCTCACTCCCACCCCCAATCAGTCTAGCATACATTAGACTATTTGTCTCTACACTCACTGCCTTCCAGGATTTGACCCTACTTCAAAATGAGTGACAGGCGTCCTTGGAGACAACAGGAGTGGGAGGTTCGCCCCTGCACGGCCCCAAGAAACATGCGCTTGAGGACGTCAGGTAACTTTATGTGTTTCATATAGGTATATCTGCTTTATAGGGAATTTGAATTGATTAGGAAAAGACACAGAAATAAACTTCAACACTTCAAATATAGGTGCTGTTAACAAACTCTGCAATCACTTTGTTGGAAGTTACGTTGTTTGTGGCCTTCAAAAGGTGTACCTCGTTTTACAGTATGTGACTGATGTTTTAGCTGGTTAAAATATTGCAAATGCATGAACATATAATCGATCATATTCAGTGGTGTACTTAAGTGTATGAAGGTGCTCCTTGAAAGTACATACTGTAGAAAAAGCGTGATGTGGCCACATTTGAGCACAATGGGCCTTAATGCAGCATTCTGAAAAGGGCCCTCGCCACATGCAGCCCTGAGAAAGGAGGCAATGACAGAGTAAACAGTGTGTGCCTACGAACAGCTCGATGCCAATCAGCGATTAATGAGGCGATGCTGGAACCACCGGCTGAGAAAAGTTAAACTGAGCTGAATTAAGGAGCAATATCATCCCTCACGCAGGTGCTCGCCAAACGAATAACCGCTTTAATTACTGTTATTCAATCATTCGTTTTTTCCCCGCTGCACCCCGAACGCTGCTTTGGCATTATCCCGTTTTTCTTGTCAATTTACAAATGCCTGTCACAGATGTACTACTCACTGTTTTGCTCGTGTCACTAAAGCATATGTGACCTTGCACACAGGAAAAGAAGAGAGTTTCCTGTCTTAAGGTGTGTAGGTACTGTATAGTGTGACAAGAACAACACGCGAGACAGCAAGGTGCAGCTTGCAGTCCCTCTGTTTGAATAGGTCCTTATCTTGGTTTGCATTCTCTGGGTTGGAGAGGTTTTGAGCGTGCTTTTGATGGGAAACATCTGTGTGTGATATGGGGGCTCGTCCGGAATGAGGGAGGAAAAAGTGGGCGTCTTTGCACCTGCTACTTTATGGCTGCTCTACAATGCTTATTATTTCTGTTTGAGGTATTTTGTGCTGTTTGTGCTGCCACATGTTGTTGGTATGGACAATATTATCTCTGTCATCTCCAATGGGCTGGAGATAACTTTTTTAGGATAATTATATTTATGATATTGGAATTGCAATGGTTTTACAGTAGCACTCTCTGTTTTTCCATGTAATACCTATTACTCCGGCAAGCAAAGTTGGAATGATAATGAAAGCACAATTGGAAAGAAAATAAACACTGAAATACTTGTTAGACTAATGTCATTGCATATGTAGTATTTCCAAGTCAGTTATTTCAGCCTCAGATGCACCTGTGCCCGAGTTTGGTCTTGACAGGTTAGAAACTTTACTATACTGCATAACATGCAGTGATGTAGTGTAACGTGGAGTGGACTATTGTCCAAAACCGTTCCTTTTGTATTACTATCCTATATTAAAATTGGCTAATGGGAGGGCGGGCCGGCGGGCAGACCACGGCCACGTCACTCTGACTCAGACATAACCATAAACAAACCCGATACGCCCATATATAGGCAGGACCATGGCCACGTCACTCTGACTCAGACATAACCATAAACAAACCTGATATGGGCACAAAAGGGACACAGACAGATGGTTACAATGGGTACTCTGACAAAGACCCCGACACTATGGCTCAGACGTATCTGTTGGATTAGCGGTATGATGTAGGTGTTCGGGCCGCATACCTGAAAATTTACATAAAATAGTGAAATTGTGAAATGTAATAACACGTTGCATCATGACGCATTGTGAGCTTGTAGATCTGTTATCTTCACTACTTTTGTTCGACACTCTTGTATGATGAACTCGTTCTCATGCTATTCATCAAAAATGTGGAATGCCCTACCAAAAGGAGTAAAGGAGTGTAAAACCCTACTCACTTTCAAAACTGCCCTAAAGATACACCTTCAGGAGGCTGCAATTCGAAAATGGCCCCTGTCTTAGTCTTAACCTACCCCCACCCTCTTTCATTTTCCTCTTTTGTATATATATTTTTGGGCGGTGAAACCGCCCCTATAAGTGAGATTTGGAAAAATGTACAAATATCTTGGGCAGTGAAACCGGCCCTAAAAGTGAGGTTTGGAAATTTGTACAATTATCCTGCGCTGTGATTGGCCAATCACAATCTATTCAGGACTGTGATTGGCCAGTGTCACATGACACATGTGCATAGCCCTATATAAGCAACCATAACTTAAAAAAAACCAAATTATTGTTTTTTTTAAGTTATGGTTTTGTCCATCATAAAGTGTGTTTTACAAAAGATAAATGTATTTATCTTTTGTACATGATTGATCGACTCCATTCAGTATTGTGATTAGCTAGCAAGACACATGCTGACACTAAGTGGCTCTTTCAGATCAAAGCATATATATTGGTTGACTCCATTCAGTATTGTGGTTAGCTAGGAAGACACCGCCCACTTCACACAGGGTGTGATTTTTTCTCTCTTCATACCAGTAACCTGAAAGCTGATTGTATGACATTCTGTATAGTAGTGTGTATATCTGTCTGTCTCCTATATGTCATCATGATTTGTGTGCATGGGGTTCTCATCTTAAACAAGCTGCGTGCTTAACTGAGTCTTCCAGTTTAGTAGACCTTGTATTGTGAATTTTGTACTTCCATGTACTGTGATTCTCATGTCTTACTAAATAAAAGTACATGAATCAATCAATCAATCAATGTGAAGTAGGGCATAAAAAGTTTAAGTATGGAGATACAAGGTTTATGCGATAGCAACGATATGCTACTTGCAAAGGGATGGTAAACTGAGTTAAGGTGGGTCTGGCCAATCACTACCTATAAAGAAAACATCACATGGATGCACCTGGGACGTATCATCAGTGTATCATCGGGTGTTTCGGGTCTCGCAACAACATACACTCTCGCCCAGTTGACCCAGACCTGGAAAGACAGGGCCTCTCAGTCCGCTTCTCCGGAACTACTCTGCCGGGACTGGGGGAGGCTCTGGCACGTGGAGGGACTAGGCTCTGTGGGTGGCCTCCTGTCCGGGCCCCTCCTTCGTCTCACCAGGTCCAGGACCTGAGCGCTGCACCAGACTCCCCCCGATCCAAACATTACCCATTACCCTTAGTAATGTTATCACTTGACACACATGCTCTTCATTTATTTTCCACAGACAGCAAGGATGTGGCAGTTAATAAAAATGAAAGAAAAAGAAACAGAAACTAGAAAAAGTGCTCCTCGGAGCACAAGTCTCCGCCAGGTCAGGTAGATTATTGTGGCCTCCTGGTGGCGCTATAATAGGCCAATGTGAAAAGGGTGCCATTTCTTCTTAGGCCTTGCACGGCAATCGGACACTGCATTCATGATTTGAGGCATTTTGTTCCAAAAATGTGGTTTGCTAAATTAGACCTGCTGGTGGCGCTATAACAGGCCAATGTGAAAAGGGTGGCATTTCTTTCTCTGCCTAGTGGGAATGTGCGTGCAAAATTTCACAGAAATCTTGCACTGCGTTCATGATTTGAGGAATTTTGTTCAAAACTGACCTATCCTGCAAACTTTGGAAGCCAATGTTAGCCGAGTAGGATGGAATATGAAATATCGGACACATCCATCTTGATCAAATGACTATAGAGATACTGTGTACCGAATTACGTGATTTTTGGATAGGAGTAAGAGCAAAAAAAAAGTTTTTACAAAACTCAGCCTCCTGGTGGCGCTCTAAAAGGCATATGTGAAAAATGCACGGCAAATGTTTTTCCTTGGCCTCTAAGGAGTGTGCGTGCAAAGTTTCAGTTTCACGCAGATCGGTGCAGTTATAGCCAAAAACGTGAATCGGCCTGTTATAGCGCCACCATGAGGCTGATTTGAACGTTTTCAAGTGGCATTTCTTCCTGGGGCAAGTGGAAATCTACGTGGAAATTTTCACGAAAATGGCATGCTGCGTTCATGATTTGAGGCATTTTGTTCAAAATGAACCAATCCTGTAAACTTTGGAAGCCAATTTTAGCCAATCAGGATGGCATATGGAAAATCAAACAGATCCGTGTTGATCACATGGCTATGGAGATACTGTGTACCGATTTGCGTGTTTTTTGGACAAAATCTGTAGGAGTAATATAAAAAAAATTGTTTAGCAAAAGTCGGCCTCATGGTGGCGCTATGACAGGTTGATCTGAAAAATGTGGGGCAGAGGTTCTGCTGTGGCATCCAGGGAGTGTGTGTGTGCAGTTTCACAGCGACCGGGTCAACGGTGGCGGAGATTAGCTGGTCGCAGACAGAAGGACGGACACACACACGGACGGACGGACACACGGACGGACGGACATGGGGCAAAACATACTCGCTCACCATGCCTTTCGGCCTGGCGGAGACAATTACTTCTTTCAGTAAGTCAGAGGAGAGCTGTCTCTGTAGGAGCAGCACATTGACAAGCGCTGGTCCCCAGGGACTACAAATAGAGATGTTACCACACCAGAAGGAAACAATCTGGTTCTACTCTTCAATTTAGCTTAACCTGACACTCAATTCATATTAGCTTTTTAAAAACTTTAAATGGCTTATTTTATTGACTTGAATTAAATTAAATTGATTTTAGCCTAAGGAGAAATTACATATTCACATGTGTGAAGAATGTGGGACACGCTGGTCTGAAGTTGGTTCACTGCAATCCCCTGCATATTTTCACCAGTATTTCTCCTGATTTTAGATTTTCTTAATTGAGTAGCAGCCTCTCACATGCACTGTCTGTCTCCATCTATTCCAACAGTCTCCTCCTGAATGGAGGACAGGGTGGGTTGGTCAGGTCGCGACGTGTTCTCTCTGGGCGCAGCCCTTTCCAAGTTCCCCAAGGCCTTGCCTGGCCAGATGCCCAACAAAACTACCTCCCAGGTGGCCTGTAGAGTACGCCCAGTTGCCGATGATTTCACTGTGGGGCGTCACATCAGCTCCATGCAGACAAAGCTGTCTGACTCCTGATCCCCCCAGAGAACCTCTCTCTGCTTTCTCTCTCCTGCTTAACTGTGAAACAAATGATATTCTTTTGCTGGTGACTTAACAATGTACTTACACTGAGGCGCACACGCCTTCTATATGCGGTCTTGTATGATCCGCCGACAAAACAATGCCCTGTTGTTGTCAATGCCTTCTGTTCTGTCTGCCTGTCTTGTCAGCAAACATTCTTATTCAGACATTTTTCGCATTGTTTTTTTCTGTTGTTTCCTGTGAATTTGGAAAATGGATATTTGTTCTCCTCTCCATTGAACACTGAGTAACTTTGTGTGTGTGTGTGTGTGTGTGTGTGTGTGTGTGTGTGTGTGTGTGTGTGTGTGTGTGTGATTTTGTGTGATTTTGTGCTAAGAATGAATAAGCAACAAACAACGTTGTCCTTGAATTTGACTCAAATAATTTCATTTGTATAGAAATCAACTTTTGTTTTGATATTGTCTGTCTACACTGCAAATAATACACTTTTGTTTTGCCAAATCGTTTGACAGTACAGGATGTAGATTTTTAATGAATAGGGAAGTTACTGACAAAATGTCAGTACAGTAGCTTCCTTACTCTCAACCAACCCTTACAGGTCCATGTGGTCAAATTTGTACACTTTAAATGAACTTTTACTGTGTAGCTACAGTTTTGGATCCCACAGGTAAACACATAAGCAATACATTTAAAGGAGAGATCCGGCCATTTTAAGTGTTATCTTTGATGTGTCGCTAATCACTCACCAACATCGAAAGGGCCGTTGAGTTATTCCAGATCTGCCCCTGTTGTCCATTCTGCAGACCCCTTACAGCGGCATAATGGGAGACGTGTGTAAGAGTGAAAATCGTCTATTATAACCGATGCAAAGTTAGTTTTTTCTCTACTACTGCTCATCGTGGAGTCTCATGATACTCAAACATGCACTGAATGTCGCGCACGAGCTAAAGCTCGTGCAGAACGAGATGACGCTGGTTGCGTGTTTCTCTCACAGACGCCAGGTTCTGTGAGAGAAACAAGCAACCAGCAGTAGACACTGCACTCTAACCAGTAGTAGAGAAAAAACTAACTTTGCATCGGTTATAATAGACGATTTTCACTCTTACACACGTCTCCCATTATGCCGCTGTAAGGGGTCTGGAGAATGGACAACAGGGGCAGATCTAGAATAACTCAACGGCCCTTTCGATGTTGGTGAGTGATTAGCGACACATCAAAGATAACACTTAAAATGGCCGGATCTCTCCTTTAAGCAACAATTAATTCAATTAATGTACTAATTGTCTTATTATGATATTATTCCTATAATATCTTGATGCAGTATGTGAACATAAGTCCAACACACAGGAACCCAAGACTGGAGCCACTTACTGTACTGTAGAAGGTGCTGTCATGGTTATGGACTCATCGTCATATCATGGTCATGTCGTCAGGAGATAAACCCAGGAGCTGCTCCACTGAAAGTGAATGGAAGATATATTTCATATACTGTGTAGACCATTGGTTCTCAAAGTGGGGTCCGGGGACCCCCAGGGATCCTTGGGGGGTACCAGGGGGTCCCTAGCAAAATTAGTTAATATAGCGTCACAATCATTTGAACCACTTAAACCATATTTTATACTTTGGCTATTCCAAAATAGAGATATACGATATACGAGCTCTATGAGCTTGTTGATCTGCTATCTGCTATTAGCCAGTGCGTTTGATCGTTTAGTCAGCTTGAGTTCCATAAGATGGAAGCTACATACTTTAATTGCTTTCCTAATGGAAGAAAGTTTAAAGTTAAAGATTGAAGTGTGAGTTCTGAATGCTCAACCCCAAATATCTGCAGCCAACTTTCTTCAAAACAGTACATGGTATGTTGCTGACAGATTGCGGAAATAAAACAATTAAACAGTTAAACTATATTTTAAGTTTTAACCGCATGCCATGAACCCTAGCGTCCCCATTCTGGGGGTGAACATTTGGTGAACAGCAGATATACAAGCTCAACAAACTTTGGTTGCAGTCTGGAGCTCTGGTCAGAGTTTCAGAAAAGGAAAAAAACAACTGTCATGATCTGTCTCTCCACCTGTCTGTTTCTATCTGTCTCTCTGCCTGCTTTCTGTCTTTCTGCTCTTTGGCCACTCCCACATTGCATTCCAACTCACCCAGTGGTGGAAAAAGTACTCAATTTGTTTTACTTAAAGGGCAAGACCACTTTGGTAGAGGTTTGGGTTGTGTATTTACCTTGCCATGATGTAACTCCAAAGGTGGACAAGAAATCAAAAATAATTGCTCCATTGATTAGAAATTGATCATTCTAAATTTGCTCCTTAGAGACATTGTACGGTAAAACAGCTCTTAAAGGAGAATTCCGGACAAATTAAGTGTTATCTTTGATGTCTCGTTACTCACCTAGCGACGTGAAAAGTGGCGTTCTTTGGCATTCTGGCAACACGAGTTGCCAGGTTCTGGAAGAAACAAGCAACCAGTGTTAAATCGTTCGCCATTGACGGCAGCCTCGCAGATAGTTTCAACGCATGTTTGACTATCATGAGACTCTACTATCAATACTAGTAGAGAAAAAAACAACTTTGCGTCGGTTATAATAGACGAATTTCCCTTACCCACGCGCTCCCATTATGACAACGGAGGGGGTTTAAAAAATGACGACAGGGGAATATATGGAAAAAAAGAACGCCACTTTTCACGTCGCTAGGTGAGTAACGAGACATCAAAGATAACACTTAATTTGTCCGGAATTCTCCTTTAAAGGACAACTTTGTTTTTTTTACAACCAAGGTTTATGTTTTAGCTTGTAATTAAAGTAAATAAAAGATGAGTGTTAATTTTTTTTCATTTACTGTTTTCTATAGTTTTAGCAATTTTCACAATCTTTTTTACAGTGGGCGGGGGCATTCGGGCAGGTGGCTAAATGTCTTTTTTTACACAATAAAAAAGGTCCTGTGGTCTTTGATTGCCAAATGTGAGTTATTGGGGGCTAGAAGAGCTACTGTAAATAATAATAAAGAAATCGCCGGGTTATTGTGTAAAAAAATACATATTTAGCCACCTGCCCGAATGCCCCGCCCACTGTAAAAAAGATTGTGAAAATTGTTAAAACTATAGAAAACAGTAAATGAAAAAAATGTAACCCTCATCTTTTATTTACTTTAATTACAAGCTAAAACATAAACCTTGGTTGTAAAAAAGCTAAGTTGTCCTTTAAACTCACTCTTTTAGCACATAAACAAACACGAACAAAGCTGATTCAGACAATATAGAACATCACCGAACCCAGTACTGTTTTTTTTTTTAAATAAAAATGTTAACTTCCTCCTTATTTTACTATTTGAAGATCCGGATCCGGATCCGCGAATCCAGTCCGGGTTTTCTTCTTAATAAAAATAGCAAAATCAACAGGAAGTTAACATTTTTATAAAAAATAAAAACAGTAAGCTACAGCAGTATGCACATGCGTCACTTTTCCACCAGGACACGCCCCCTCATCTAGACTGAGTGGCAAAACATTGAGCAGCATGGAGCGTTGGAGTTTGGAAGCGCTCGTTGGAAATCACTCAACGGTCCTGTGTACCACCTGTTTTTAAATGTCACATAATAAAGGAGGCAGCAGGACGCTGCGTTATAGAAAACGAGCACTTCCAAACTCTGACACTTAGAAAAATGATCACCTGCACGTAATTTATTGACAGAAAGTAGCTCATAACATGTCTATGGTGGATTTTTATGAAACAAAGCCTTTGCAAATAGAAAGAGGATAATTCAAGCTTTCCGTACAACTGGCATGTTGGTGAGTTTACGTCGTTTAATACAATCGAATGCACTGTTCTGTTTGGATGTATGGGCTGTCAAGGCCAGAAAGTTGTTTTTTTGCCACTCAGTAGGCGTTTCCGCACAACTTCCGGGTACAATGATGTTACACGCCTTACATTGATTTAGTAGGCGTACTGCTTAAATGTGCATTTTCTCAATCATCTAGCCAACGCACCATGTCGTCATGAAGCATTGCATCCATCCAGCCCAGTTCCGTTGCGGTGAATCTTTCAGGTAGGCGGCGCTGTTTCCATTTTGACACCAAAACAAAACAACACTTACTTCAGAGGAACCAAACGGCTCTTTCTTTATAACCCATTTTCTAAAACGTTATGTGATATGTTTAAAAGTGTAGCCATACTGTTGACCAGTCAGCAGTGTGTTTTCCCCAATAAAGATTTCAATCGATCGGGAAATAAAATAAGTAGCATTCAACACTGCTACTAGAAGAGAAATACATCTGTCTCCAATGAAAGGCTAAATACAGTAGGCTATTCACCCTGGACTAGTTTTTCATCCATATGCATATTACATAATGTAACACATTTAGACTCTCTCTCTCTCTCTCTCTCTCTCTCTCTCTCTCTGTGCATGTCTGTGTGTGTGCCCATAAAACACTGTATTTCAAACTGTAGTTCAGTAGTTGTACCTTATTACACTGTAAAAAAAATAAAATATATATATATATATCAGTGTAACACAATTAAACAGAAAATGAAAATATGAGGTTTCGAACTAATTCAGGCTGCTTATGTATCATGTTAGAGTTGGACTGCTGATCTAGAATGTTATCATCTAGCTAGCTCTATGTAATTTTATAGTTGTATACAGTATGTTCGTCTGTGTGTCTCAGAAATAACTGGGACACCGTCCAACTTTTGGCTATACCCTGAATACATGGATTTGTTGTTGGTGAAGTGTGAGTCATCATTACTCTTTTTTTCTCCAAATTGGATTCCTAGCATCACCAGAGTTGTGTGTATGGGAAAGCCAAAGGTCGAGACTCACGGTCAGCTAGAGCCCACGTGACCGGAAAGCCGTTTGGTTCCTCTGAGGATGATGCAAAACGAAGGCACGGTCCCATGGACGCATAAAGAAGGTACAGTACCCCCCTTTCTCTCCAGGAGTGACTGAAAAAAGCAAAGTATTGACATAATTGTTATCTTCGCCAGCCGAAGGCAGGGCGAGAGATTATGTTTTCACCCCTGTGTGTGTGTGTGTGTGTGTGTGTGTGTGTGGGGGTGTGGGGGGGTGTGGGGGTGTGGGGGTGTGTGTGTGTGTGTGTGTGTGTGTGTGTGTTGTGCTCACTGCCAGTAGGCCAAGGAAGACACTAATCCGAATATCTAACCCGATCTCACACAACTTAGTATACATTGCACGGAGTGTCATTCCGTGCATAGACAACTGGAAAACCCGAAAATCCGTGCATAGCGAGGGACCACCAAGTGAGCGAGTTGCCGCCCTGAACTTGAGCCATTTGAGTTATGTACCGATAGGCACAGAATCGTATATATGTTTTATGCATTACTGCAGACCTACTGTCCTCTGGAGTAGAATATGAAGCGCTTCTATCAGCTACACAGATACAGGTCCACGTACAGTATGCGGGTGGTGAGGTCATTGACTATCTTTAGTTAGAGTTACATTAAGTTCTGCTTTTCTTTTGACAGAATGTGCAATATAAGACAAACATTTTTACACACACACACACACACACACACACACACACACACACACACACACACACACACACACACACACACACACACACACACACACACACACACACACACACGGTTGACTGACTGTACGTGTACCCTCCCACACACACACACACACAGACACATCGATACACACGTCGTGTGTGCCTGGACGCGACACGCAACACAAATAGATAGAGAGTCGGCAACACCTCACGGGACAGTCACGCCTTCAGTTGAGATGGAGAGAAAGAGAACCAGTGAGCTATTGTGACAGGAAAAGGATGTCCCAATGGAATACAACCACCATAAAGACTATAAATCATATGTGTATTCCTGCACTATTTGCACCGTACTGATTTCAGTACATAGACCTACAGCATCGTACATACAAACATTTGAAAATTGCTGCTATTTTTTTTTGTTTTAGATGATCTTATATACAGTTTTTGTTTTTACAGTAGAAGCACAATTCTTCAGTTTGTATTTTTTAAGCTAGTTTTAAAGTTTTATATGTAGTATATTTGATTGTAAACTTGCAATGTGACTCTGTTTACACATTTCTTTATTCCAGTAGGCCTATATTTTTATTGTACATACATCTCTGTGTTGATCTTTTTTTTTCATACTTGCTTTAGCAATGTACACGTATGTTTACCATGGCATTAAAGCCCTCTTAAATTGAATTGAAATTGAATAGAGAGAGAAAGACTCCCTATAGTTTAGACAAACTGCTAGTTGAGCGGTACCGGTTTCTGCTCCCCATTTTCAAACAGGAAAAACATGGCAGCCATAATGTTAAATTATTCCACCCAATTAAGGTAAATAAGTTGCTTTGGGAACAAACCATGTGGCCCATACTGTAGGTCAGGAGCCTATCTCCTGTTTCTGTAGTGTGGGGCGGCTTGATGTACAAGTACATCCCCTGTCCAAAATGTACAAGTACAAGTACATCCCCTGTCCAAAATGTACAAGTACATGGACATGACACTAGTATGTCGCCAGGACTTACCCCCAACCCAACCCTAGATGCTGACTACCAAGCATTGGGTACCATTTTTATAATCTTTGCTATGACTCAGCCAGGGATTGACCCCCAACCTCCAAATCTCAGGGCGGGCACTCTAACCACAAGGCCACTGAGCTTGTTATTCCACCTACACTGTCCACCAAAATATGTTTCTGAAATGTTTAAGGTGAGAGAGAATGCAGTTGCTGTATCACGATTCATATTTGACCTGCAACACCTAGTTTGAAAGTTTGATCTCAGTTTTGTGAGGCAGGTGCACAGCGCTAGGCAGATTATTTTGCATAAAGTTGAGGTTAAGGGCTACTTTATGCAAATGCTCCCTGGTAAATGTACTGGCCACACACACATCCATTACTATATGTCCCACATGGTTGCATTTCCTGCTCCACATAGAAAATGTGAATAGAATCCATTGCGCTCTCGCACCATGCCATATTTGATGCAAGGCTTTTTATTTAGGGCTTCCTTGAGACCGACAAGCCTATTGACTAGTCAACTTTGAAAAAAAATATTTTTACACATCCCATTAGAGTCATTGCAAATTAGTTAGTAGAGCAATTTTGTTTCATTATTATGTTTAGGGGTTTTCATAGCAGTGTGGATACACAGCGCCCTAGTGCTAAATAGTAGATAATTATATATTTTTATTAACAAAGGTTTATGAATATATTTTGTATTTATTACACCATGGTTACTTCAAATAAAATATTTAAGAAAATAATTAGTCCATTTAGTAAGTAATTTGTTTATTCTCAGTCAGTTTTCTGTCTAAAACCTTTCATATATACAGTATATTCCCCATTCCATTATGTCATATATACATACAAACTTGTGGTTTGGGTACTACTGAACAAACACTTCAGTGTTTGTCCATATTATTATTGCAGTTTTTTTGTTGTTGTTTTTGTTACATTCACACTCTGCAGAGTAATGGGTCTGTGGGGCAAAACCATTGTTGCTACTTGAGCATGGGCATTCAGCAGAGTAATGGGTCCATAGGAGGCAAAGAATGTGTCAGGGCCAGGGCATGCTGGAAACGCAGCAGTCTTCCCCATCCTCAGACTGTGTACCATGGCCCTGCTGAGAGTACAGTGTCATTACAGCTCCCACAAACATGCGGAGATAGAGGCTCCTCATTTAACCAAACGATCACTTTGCTCCAAGACTGTGATGAGACTCTGAAACCCATGGAGAGTAGGAGCTGTTTGAGGAGTTATTCAAACATTTGCAAAGCCAATAACACCACTAAATCAACCAGGAGGCCTCATATTTACATCTGACTCTCTTCCCCTCCCTAAGAAAATGATTGCTTGGCATACAAAAATAATTAGACCAAAATAATGTAATAGCATCCTCTTTGGATCTCTGTTGGTGTCAGATTTAGAAATTAAGCATAGTGGGTTTTAGATGGAACTTTATTAAATGTAATTGTGCTGATGATGAAGAAAAGGTTCAGCAGGAATTATTTGAGAAAACTGAATTGTGAAATGACAAAAGGTTGTTAAGGATGAATACCCATGGAGAACACTCATAACCCACAGGAGGTCAACTCTAGATGCCCTTCATAGTTTTTCTGGTTAGCCTTCAATACTTTTATTTGGTAATCTTGTTACCCAGAAGGGAGTCTACCACCTAACAAAACACAGATTGAAATGTCAAAGCTTTGGCATCAATTAAGTGCACAAGACTGTCTAAAGCTGTGGCCGTTCAAGCGCCAAGTCGTATGGCTCAGTATCTATGCTCACAAGCTTGAAATCTGTGAACCACTTGATTCCTGTTCATGAGGCATCTCTCTCAACAACTCAAACAAGATGTTTTAACCAACAAACGGCTTCAGTGGATTAATCTACACTATGAAGCCCCAAAACAGCATTATTCCATAATGAAACACCTGTTTATAATGAAATGTAACCAATCTACACTACATGAGTCCGGTTGAGCATAGAGTAATTTGTTCAATAACTTACTCTGTGTGTGTGTGTGTGTGTGTGTGTGTGTGTGTGTGTGTGTGTGTGTGTGTGTGTGTGTGTGTGTGTGTGTGTGTGTGTGTGTGTGTGTGTGTGTGTGTGTGTGTGTGTGTGCGCGTGTGCGTGTGCGTGTGCGTGCGTGCGTGCGTGCGTGCACCATCACTAAAACACAATGGATACCTAGCATGACAAGGACAGGCTTGTCATAGTAGATTAAACTATGCATACTATACTAGGATATTGCTTTAATGATGCCCTCCCCTTTTTTGGGCTACTCAAACAGGGGTCAAGAAAGAAAGCCATTTGTCATAGTTACATGCAGAAATGGGATTTTAATGCAATTAGGACAAGAAAGAAGTTATGTAAAGACTTTACTCAATTATTTTAATGTGATTATGCTCTTAATCACACTAAGCATAGCCTAATCGTAGTAAGATTATGTGGTGTAGGATGATCTTTCTCGCATTATTTGTGACATATAAACACCATAATTGTATTTCTCCTGTTGTGTTGAATAATGAGATGCTGAAATAAAGCTACTGTATTGAGAGAGGCAGGTGGCGATCAGACTTGAGTGTTGCTGCTCACTACAGACGTGGCTGCTCCAGAAATGCCCAGGCAGACCGCGTTGTGTGAAACAGCTCGGAGCACCTGAAGAGCGGGGCGTTGCATACATGTAATTAATAATTATGCAAATAATTTGTACCAGAAAGCGTAGGTTTTAGGTTCATTAGTTACAAGCTAAGCCGTGGCTGCAGGGAGGAATGTTACTGGCAAAAGGCATTTTGGAGTAAGGAGACCAATTTCATGTTACTAACATCTATCCTCTGAAATGTGTGGACAGGTTAAAAATGTACAACGATGTATATTAGTTAAAGTTCCTGACCAACTTAATGAGGCAGGGTTCATTAGGCAGGCCAGCAAGTTTGCATTGAGACTTGTGACACATATTTGCAGTGAACCTCTCTCTCCATCATAACTTGAAGATGTTTATATTGTAGTTCTTGTAAAAGTCCAGTTACGTTATTTTCTCCTTATTGTAAAAACATAAATAAACAAACAAATACATAAATAGATATACTTACATACATCCATACAGTACATACATATGTATACATATGAAAATGTTAGACATTTAAATTAATGTTATAATATCACTGTATGTGACTGGGGCAGAAAAAAAAGGTCCATGTGAACAAAACATTTAATGAGCTCCAAATGTTTACTCTGAAAACCTCAGGGAGAATACTATACTCTAAAGTAAATTCATGCATTTACAGTAGAAAAGGATTCCATTGTAGACAGCCACATGAAAGTGAATTTCATAAACAGTGTGGTATATTGTAGTGTCCCTTACTGCAGTGTGTTAAAAAGAGGAATCTGTATTTGAACACAACAAATACATAGAAAAGTAGGTTCTTTACAGCTACAAATTTGGAATTAGAAGGCAAATGTGAACACTGTTCTATCATTTAGAACTGTTGGTACTCAACGCTTTTATCACTAGTCACTTTTATAAAGAGATCCTGCAATAGTGATGTAAAGATTGGACAAAATGGACTGACGACGCAGCAGACCACAGTCACAAAAGCTCTGGTGTTGGAAGATTTTTTATTCACCGAGCAACATAAAAGCTGTTTTTTCAAAATAAGAAGAGCACGCTTAAGTTGTATAACCCACTCAGGTGTTGACAAAAAGATCATTCTAAAGTTACAAAAGTCACTTAATAATGTACTTTCACTGTCTCTACCTTTCTCTCGTTCGTCCGTTCGCCCTATTTGCTCACTCACACACACACACCTTGAGATCACCGCTGTAAGTAGACTTTAACCCTACATATACAATGATAGCCTCACAAAATACTCAAAAGATTTATGTATTGTTATTAATTTAGGGTTGGCTAATTGATTTAAATCTGTAAGGTCAGGACTTACTCGTGTCGCACACATTTTCTCACAAAATAAAAGCTTCTTATTTTAACATTGAAGATAAACTCTCTGACAGTGGGTCAGATTGTGGAAATATTGCTATGCGTTGATGAAATCAGATACATTGGAGAAGAAATTGACAAAAATCACTAAGTATTTACTCACGATATTGAGTCAAATGTAGCATATTCAAAATCCTTTGTGTACATTAACTTCCAAGATACATTACAAAATAATACACAAATAGCTGTCAAACCGTGTATGATATTTGACATGCATTGTGTCACCAATATTTTCAATCAATATACAATGAGTGTGTGCATTGAGGCATCATGACAGACAGTGTGCCTGCAGCTGTAGTGAAGTATATATTGAGACAAACTTTGCATTGGACCACCCTACCATGAAGAAGTTTTACTAGCAACTAGTCAGCTGGATAAGATCATGCTGGTGTGCAAAAATAGCTGTGAATTCTGCATCTACATCACATAACAATGTTCTCTCCCTCAACATGGCGACTGCACGTGCACGCAGGGAGAAAAAAAACAAAAAAACATCTATTAGGCTAGTAATTGCTGCACGATTAGCAGACGTGCAGTATTTGGCATGGCTTGGGGTTTTTCCACAGTTTGGAAGAAATACACCTACTGCTTCCTCCTGATACAATAGAGCTGCCTCTGTGGCCATACATCCCGCATGTCTTCCTCCCTCTATCCCTCTCTTTCTCTCTTTCCATCCACCCCCGTGGGTCTCTCCCTCTATCAATCCTCCCCCCCTCCTCTGCCTGTCTGGACTGGGACCAGCTGGCTTCATTAGAGGCCTCCTCCATTCCAGATCGCCTGTTTTTGTCTGTTGCACATTTTTCGACTGTTTTATCTTAAGCGCTGTCCATCCTGGATCCTCATACATATTTTCTTGGCGTTTTTGCAGCCACACAACTGGCTTCTAATGAAACAATTCATGTGTCCATTGTACAGAGTATTTTTTTTAATTAATGTCTGTGTCTACCACCTCTCTTTCTGTTTGGATCCTCATTGTTTGCAATCACTGCGTGTGAATGGATTTTAATGGCTTGAGAGAGTAGTGGAGTAGGATTTCTGGGCAGGAGTTTTAAAAGAATGCTCCAACTCAAAGCGGTACCTGTATGTGTTTGTTTCCTTCATCATCGAGAATGACAAAAACATCAATAATGCAAAGTGAACACAAAAGAGTTATGACCCCCTCGTCAGCTCTCTGTCAGCTTCCGCTTGAGACTAATAGATTTTAAGTCTCTGTCTCTCCTGAAACAACATTCGAAAAGCCCCAGGCAGCATCCAAACAGACCAAGGTGATTTGAACCAACCAGCATTGCCATACTTGGAGCCGCAGCTAGCGAGGCTAAAGAGTGCAGGTCCCTTGGCAATCAACATCACAACTTCAAAACCATAACTATGTTTAATCAGTCAGCTTGATTGAGCTCAATGTCTGGATAGTGTCCCCACTTAATAGATGGCCCAGTGGTCATTTTGATAACTTTTTAGACATTAGCAGATGCTCTCAGGCAGGTTTACTGCAGGTACGGTAGTGCAAGAGTATTACAAGCTTATATTTTGGAGTGACATTACAAGCAAACAATACTTAGGGTTGTGTCATCCAAACCACAGCACCCAAAGAGCAGTTGTACGAAATATTCCTGTATCCCGAAGCATTTCTGGATAACCTCAGTTTTTCCACTTTATCATTGTGTAGTTTGAGTGGAATAACTGGCCCTGTGACTGAGACCACAGATGGTTCTGTTGATTATTCTTGGGTGTCTTGATAGGGCTGGGTTGACGGGCAGATGGCACAGGGAAGCGGACCTTCTGAGTAGGCAGAGAGTGACATAGAGCAAAGCATTTCTACTATCTATAAACCCTCATATTGTCGTTGCCCATCATACTATTATTGCCCATCACACACTGTGGAAAATGTGCAATATAACGCTTGGATGCACTTATGCCCGTATAAGCTCCAACAACCTACTGTACAACATTCATTGATTTCCACTTCTATACATTATCAGCAGATGGCCCTTATTTGTATATGCCTCAGTGTAGTGTATGGACCAGGTCAATTTGGACTCACTATGCAGACTACTAATGCTAAATAGGAACAACTGTGACTGAAAGGTCTTGTTACAGCTAATTTAGTCTGTCTGTCATGAATATGATTTTGCCATGATGGGGCAGCTACTACAGTAGGTGCGAATCGTCTTTTCATTACAACTGTGGGGCATTAATTTACGAAAACATTTTTGGGCGGTGAAACCGCCCCTATATGTGAGGTTTGGATATTTGCACCCCCCCCAATCCTGCGCTGTGATTGGCCACCAGTGTACCCCCCTAACCCTGCACCGTGATTGGCCAATCACAGTCTATTCAGGACTGTGATTGGCTAGTGAAACATGACACATGTGCATAGCCCTATAAATAGGACTATGCACTTAAAAAAAACACATTTATGTTTTTTTTTAAGTTAGGGGTACTTCCATCACTGTGATGACCACTGTGACCACACCGCCCACTTCACACTGGGTGTGATTTTTTATACTTACAGTAGTTTACGACGGTGTCCTGTGGCTAAAACAGCCGATCTACAAGATCACAACGCATCACGATGTGGCGCATTGTGAGCTTGTAAATCTGCTGTTCTCGTACGACTCGTATCGTACAACAGAGTTTAAATTAGGCTTTAGTGTGAAGCAGGCCAGTGTTTGATATGAGCTTGTGTGCCCAAGCTAATCGTCCCTGGAAATATAAAGGTTAAAATGATTTCACTTATAAACTGAAATGGAGGTGTTTCTATGGTGACTACCAGAAAACCAAACCACAGAAGCAAGTTATGTGATATTCATATGTAAAAAATAATAAATAATCTGAATGTCACATACAGTACAACCTCCCCCTGGGAAATTTTCCTTTTCTTATCTTACTAAACAATAGGCAACCGACACTGCACTATAGCTATGCTATTTATGTTATTTCTTGCATGAGGCTGCCTCGTGGAATGATTTAATCTGATGCTTTATTTATGACATGTCATTATTTATTTATTTGATTATTTAGTAAATTATTTATCTATTGAATTATTAATTCTTCTTCATGACATTTTCTTACATTATTCATGGCTTAATTTGAGATTATTGCATCTAGATGCTGCACTGTTGTAGTAGCTAGGGTCGCCTTTTCACGTCAAGTCAGACAAGGATATTAAATATACCTCTCAGGCAATCTTTTCTTCAATTGAAGAAAGCAGAAAAAATGATCCTGAAAGGATGCCATTAAACTGTAGTCACACCAGCAAGAAAAGGAGTGATTAGTCATTCGACATGCGTTGAATAGCACATTGATTGATCATACGGTGTGAGCTTTCAGATGTACTGTAGCATATTTGTTACTTCCACTCTTTAGCCCATGCTTGCTTCTCTGTAGCCTCCATATTGCTTCACCCTGAAGGTCTTTGGTTCGGAAGATTAAAATGATATACCGTATACAGTATATTGTGTGTGAATAACATACAGTACTGTACAAGTGCTGACAGACAATAAATGTTTTGACTAACATGAGTTTTAACTAAGTCATCAAGCCTACACATAAAAAAAATGGTGTCAATTTAACCCATAAAACCGGCATTCATTTTTGATTAGAGCGTTGACTATTCAAAAATAGCAGATATACAAGCTCGCAGCGCGTCACTTTGTGCCGCGCTGCGAGCTTGTACATCTGTTATTTTTTATTTATTTTTAATCTTGAATCATTTTGAATTATGAGTTTGAGAACTACTGATTTTGAAGGCATTTATAGAATCTGCCTCAGGTTTTAATGGGTTAACTCCAAGAGTGTACAAATGTAACCAAATAGACCCATTGGTTACATTTGTACACCCCGCAGAGTTAAATTGTGATGTCTCCCCGGAAGCCAAACTAGTGAAAACAGCCAATCTACAAGCTAACAAGCTAAGCTAGCATCGCAATGCGTTGTGAGCTTGTTTGTGCAATTTTCACTACCTTTCACATAACGTCTTTTTTAATTTATGGAATTTCTATGATTAAAAAACAAAAACAATTAATTGAATTCACTTCAAATTTCTTTTTTGGTATGTTTGATGTGTTTGAAAATGTTTTGAAATAATAATTTTATAAGGGGATATTTACTTACCCATAAAAATTGGTCTGCGACCCAAAAATGGGTCAGCCCCTTCTACTAATGTACCTTACTCCATACTCAGCAGGGGTGTTTTGACTTCACCCCCACTGTCCTAAAGATATATGCGCAATCAACCCACAATATTTTCCTTTTTCTTTATCCTTGTTTCACAATAAATAAACTTAAAGACTTAAAGAATCATGAATTAATCAGCAATATGCCTTGGAGATGTTGCAGTTCAAGCTTATTCTATTGTTGCAGTCATTGTAATGTAAGCCACTGGATATGAGCGTCTTCAAAATGCCTAAATGTAATTACATACTTACTTACTATTTAAGTAAAAGCTAACAAAATGTGAACACTCTGCAGCATTTTCAATCAATTCTTCCAAACAGGAGACATGCCAGTTGTCAACTCTCCATAGATAATCTGAACACAGATAACCTAATCTCTGTGTCATATAGGGAATAGGCCTATTACAAGTCCCGTTTGGGACCTTGTAAGTTTAAAAGCCTAGCGTTACGGCATGTACATTATTGACAGTCCAATTCATATTAGCTGACATCCCTGAACATGGCCCGGTGGATCCCGACTGCTGTGTTATTTGAATTGGTTGTGGGGAAACTAAAGAAACCTGTCATGTTCCATTCAGAAGGAAGGGGTGTGTGCGTCACTGTCTGATTTATGTGCTGCGGAGATAACAGTCCCATGACGCCACACTGGAGCAACAGAAGAGTGCTTCTTCATCATTCCAGTGATGTGACGAGTTCCATGACACAGACAATAACTATTTATGTGCAGCCATCTCAAACGGGCATCATCCTCTTAAAGCCCATTTTATACCTTGTCATACAATGGTGTTGTGTGCCGAAAATAGCCAATCTGCCATCTTCACCATTGTACGACGAAGCATAAATTAAGCATACTGTAAGTACTGTATGTATGTCACTAGGAGAGAAATCCAACTGTCAGACATTAAAAGCTAAGGCAACATATAAGGGACAACTTCAGATATTTACATTACTAGTCTATATCTAGACTATTAATGTCTTAAACAGTTGCTTAAATTTTTTTTTTAAATATGGAACTGACTTAAATTGATAAAAGTTCTCCTAATTGCTGAAAATTGAAATACGGCGATATTTTGCATCAACACTATTCAACTAGCTGATTTCTCATTCATACAGGTTGATGCCTTTATCATCAATCAACCTTATTCCACTTAGTTGTTGTGTAATATTCATGTTCTGCTATGACACAAACAACATTTCGAAAAGAATATACAGTTGGTATCACTTCAGGTCGGGTCTATAATGCATTATAATCACATTTATAATGCACTTATAAGGCTTCATAACACTTGTTTTAAATGTTTATAATTATGCATAACAACTTCTAACAAAATATTCTAAGTTCTGGTCATAATGCATTATAAGCTCAGCGGAACAGCACATTAGAACTACCATACATAGTCAGTTATAAAGTGGCTTTATGTATAGACGAATCCACAGAGCGCGGCCTGTAGCTGCGGTGTCGCGGTGCAGAGTGGCAGCCGCTTGGCATCGCAGTTATGATTGCCGCTCTGTGGATTTGTCTATAAAGACACTTTATAACTGATTATGTACAGTATGGTAGTCAGTCTCCTTGTTGGAGAGGAAGGGTCTGATCCTCCAGATGGGGTACAGTGCAAACCTGATCGGGTGATCGCTGCAATGTGTGCCTTGAAGGATAGCTGGCTATCCAGGACCACTCCCAGGATCCATTGTATGCATCGGCTTCTCTGATTCACATTTGTGCCGCGTTTGTGCCGCTAAGCCAATATTAGTCCTTGATTGGCTAACCCGGCTAAACGTTTGTGCCGCATAGCAGTATAAATGGAATGACTTGCATCGTTCCCGACATGCATGGCCCCAAATAGGGCACCATCGTAGTATCATGATCATACTATAAGCCACCAAATCTCTGTCCGCAAAAAGAGTGTCCAGGGCATAACTCGGGGAGTGATAGACCAAATAGTCCCAGATTTGGGGTGTGAGCTTCAGATCGAAAAATTCAAAAACGGGCCTGAGGAGGAGGAACATGATTTTTTAACCTGAGGACTGAGGCGTAGTTATCGGTTTTAGGCTTCTCGGTAGGTCTATCACACTCCTTGAGTGATAGGCAGGGCTTGGTGAGACATATGTGCCGGACTTTGCGTGATGTTCGTGCCCGAGCTTTGTCCAACGTTTGTGCCGTGACCTTTGTGTCACGTTTGTGCCGCCTGGCCAATATCAGTGGCAGCGTGTTGGAACAAATAGTACAAGATCTGTGCTCATGGGCGAAGGAATCCGCAGCGAACAAAAGAGTTGACTCGTGATTCGTTTGGAGCTGACAACGGGTACAACGAGTGCGTCAACTGACTCAACCCGACTTGTATGGCCCCCGAGTAGGCCAGTGCCCAAAGGACACCGGTCTAGTAATAATTACTGGAAACATGAGCACACTCACTATTGCATTATCCATTTTGGACTGAATACATGGCTTAATGTCTTTATGCAGAGAGCCATAATAATCACAACAAATTCATGAACTATACATATACATGAACAATCTCTGAGTGTACTTTATGAGTACCAGTTGAAACAAACAGACCTAACTCCTCTTTGGACACGATCAGAGCTTGTGCTCTTAATGCACGATATGTGCAATCCATGTGATCTGGCAAACATCTGCCTTAATGACTCTTCACCCAGACATCTCACTTCAAACTTGTGATTGACTTGACTATAAAAAGTAGATGAAACTGTAAATCATGAGACATATTGTAAAATGTACTTCTGTCTTCTCGTGCTCTATAATGAAGCAGTCATTATGATTATTTTATAGGACTGAAGTTTTTAAAAAACTACAAGAATGCATTACTCTGCATAATGAACAGATGTTGTGGCAACAAGCACATACATTATGCATAAAAAATTATTTCAATTTTGATTGTAGATGCTGATTTATTGAGACAAGTCTAGCTTACAACAGTAATGGATTTAGGATGTGTTTTTGTTGTGTTATTTCCATAATTAATAATAGGGAGGCAGTACATTACTGTATATGCTTTGTGTCTAAGTACGAGAAGTCTTGAGGAGAAGAGATAAAATGCAGCTTGCTGAACTTCCTTCCAAATTCGCAATGAAAAAGTCAATTTGGCCACTATCGCCTTACTGCTTATTGTCCATATTTTGATGTGATTAAGAGAAAAGAGCGTATCTCACAATGTGAAATACATTTTGCAAATACTTCAGTATGCATTGTGGCAAATAAGAGGTAAAAAAGGGAGCCCAAGATGTATTTTTCCTTATGTGAGAGATGAGAAATACTTGAGACAAGTTGTTTCAAATGTCATTAAAACAGATTAAACATTTTGACTTGAGCGACAAATTACTAGGCAAATTAAAATCACTTTAATATTGTATATACTGTATGTGTGGGGTAGCAGGGGTACACAATTACACATTGAATTCATTTGACCACACACACACACACACACACACACACACACACACACACACACACACACACACACACACACACACACACACACACACACACACACACACACACACACCTCTTAGTTTAGTACACGAGAACATACACTGGGATGAAGTTTGGCTCCACACACTAGAATTAATGATTTGAAGACACATAGTTGGTAAATAATTGATTCCAGCCCCGAGGATGGTTAGGAGCTGAGTAAAAGACTAATAAATCATTTGTGGTCCTGCCAGTTGTCACTTTCAATTATTTCTGGGTTTGTGATAAACTGCTGCACCTGCCAGCTGCTGGTTACAATATTCCTTGGAGCAGAAATCAGCAATCCAAACTTTGGTTGACATGCCTTAATTCTTACAAACTGTTGCACATTTAGAGGCACTGCACATAGCTGGGTGCAGGGTTACTTATAGTGTCACACCATTCACAAAAGGGGGCTGTAAGGATCGTATGGTCCGTTAGTCCGGCGGTAGGTTGGTCCCTCCATTCAACACTTTGGTCCCAAGCAAGATATTTTGAAAACTACTGGCTACTACTGAATTTGCTGTGCGCCTTGATGCCTCCTGAAGGATTGATAGGGATTTGGGCCTTTCCTTTAGCATATTAGGACAAGATATCTCAAAATCTAAGTGATACAGGGCCATGAAACCTGACCTTTGACCCCATGACCTTTCCTCTAGCACAACCCTCAGGCCAAAATGTCAACTTTGCACACAATACTGTTTCTCATAATCTAATAGGCAGATTGCAGGATGAACTGATTTTGATTTCATTTAGAGCATTTGCTGTGGTGCATTCTTTTTAGATAATGGCACAGCTCGGTATATTTCAGTTATATCATGAATCAAAAGGTTGAAAGTGAAATCCAATACCTAAATAGTCATTAATTCATTACCATTTTTATAATGCATATTCTTTAGAACAGCGTTGAGGCCAATATCTAAGGTTTGCCGTTATCTGAATTCACCCTCTGGCAAATAAAAATCGAGTATTCTCTGTGGCCATGGTAGACTATAATATATATGGCTTACTGACTGTCATACTTTGTGGAACAGAATATTTTGTTTTACATTACTGAAGAGTATTTCAAATGTTAATGAACTCATTCTTAGAGAATCCAACCACCAAGCCCTTTGCCACCTGTGTGGATGAAAAGTAGAATGGCCCTTGAAACCGTCCACTGCTACATTATAAGGTGCAATCTAGTTCTTGGGAATGATGCTCCATAAAAGGTGCTACAGTACAAATTATCTGCAAACAATGTGTATGTGACCTTATTTGACAGGATGTAACCAAGTTCAGATTATAAAACAGTAGTGGACTTGCAAATTAAAAACCAAATATGCCTACATCTAGGAACAAATAACAATTACTTTAGTCCTAGTCCATACCCGGGGGAATGGCGGGGATGTGAGCACACAGGTGAAATAACCTTAAAAGCACATGGTAGGCCACCACTGGGGCTTTATGGGTCAGGATTTAAAATGTAGTGTCCTGACTGTCTGTCCCTCTTCCATCCATGTCTTTACTTAGACTGAGGCATCTCCAGAGGAGGACATCTTACACTGATTCCAATCACATCTTCATAGCCTATTTGGATAATATAAGTCGATTTTCTAAGTTATAAAATAATTGACAGTGGTATTTGTATCAGAACAACTCTACAAAATATGTAGAGCACGTCCTAATATCTGTATGGTACTGTATGCTCATTTTAAGTCACTCTGAATAAGACGGCTATTTAAAATGACAAAAAAGTAGGTCTATCACCCCTCCCCATTTGACAAGTATAAGTCATACTGATTAACACTGTTATAATTCACATGCATTCACAGTTCATTTCAATACAACAGACAACATACATGAGGATGTGTTTAAGTGTAAAGATGTATTTTCAATTCTTCGCCACAGCAACACATTGCCATTGTTAGCATATGTGAGACGTGTCAAAAATGCTTGTGTGTTGTCACACGTTCCGATGAGTCTAATGCACAGTGTAATACAAGGAAGAGCTTGTCGGTGAATAATTAAGGAGTTCCAGATCACAGGTTTCTGTAGACCTGTGCTTGAAACCCTGAAGTGCTTCTCTTAGGTAGGCTAATCTGTGGTGCATGGTTCAGTTTCTAATTGAATTGCACAGCACAAGGCTCTTACCACTTGAACCCTGTCATCCCCTTTCCAGTGGTGGACAGTAACGTAAAGTACATTCATTTGAGTACTGTACTTAAGTAGTACTTGAGTATTTGTATTTTTGCATACTTGTGACTTTCTCTCCACTATATTTCAAAGACAAATGTTGTACTTTTGACTCCACTACATTTCTAAGAAGGGAAAAAGTATTTTTTTTTTAAATTAATTAACCACTTAAGCCCTATTTCCCTAATATAGTGAGAAAAGAAGATCTACAAGCTCACAATATGTCGCATTGCGACATGTTGTAATTTGTATTTCACTATTATTATTTGTTGAAAGTGTCTGGAAAATCTTAGATTTGTTTGGCAAATATCAATAATTTAATACAGCCATGCTTTGATATTAAAAAGAAAATATGCTTCGGAATTGGTACTTTTGAATTAGTATTTTAAAAAGCATACACGATTAGCAGCTCAGCAGCAGTTGCTGTTCGCTTACCTGAGTGTGGTGCTGTAGTTTGGGTAAACTACCATTAAACATAGAGCAGACTTTGATCATTTAAGCAGTGCTACTGTATTCTATAGACAATATTTATTTTTCATTTTTGATATTTAACAAATAAATACCAATGTCATAAAGGGTTTGATGACCATATCCTTTCAACACAATGATTTAATATTTCAGGACTTAGTGTGCCAATTACATTTGATATTAGTGACAGATGAGTAATTGTTATTTTGGTTGTATTTCCCAGTGATAGTATTTCACTTTGAAGATAATGGAGAGCAGGTGTGCATCAACCTTACATCCCTATTTGGGGCGTGCCATTATACGGTACTGTGGGTGAAAATGCTCAAAACCTTTCAGAAATGCTCAAAAATGATTTCTATTTATTTTTTATAGTAATAATAAAATGGGAGACAGTGGTGGAGGGCAGCACCATCTGTGAGGGGATAGAGATGGAGGCACAGAGAGTGTGAGGCAACCCCAGAGGGGCAGGGGGCTTCAGGCGGCTTGAACAGCATTAGTAAGAGGTGCCCCTGCCTTCACCGCAGCTTTCACGCCTCACTCCTCCCACGACACAGATCGGAGGCAACACAAGTTATCCATTTGAGATATTGAGTTTGTATGGAGATAAAGCATGCACTTAAGCACCATGGTCATGAGAAAGATCATCAAGGGAGCAGCTCCCTGTTTATCTGTCACCCACATTAGTGCAAGCAGACGCTCGCTGCAGGTGGCATCAAATATTAAACGACTAACCTCGTTTCACTAACTGACCGACCGGGGCTAAAGCCACCCCGTGTCCTTAGGTTTGGTGAAATCTATCATTTATTTATCGAGTGAAACCGGATTGACTCTCTGATGTTGTATGGCATTGGCGTCACAGATTTAAACCCCTTGTCTCAACGTGGAATAACTTTGTATGAAATTTAGTTTTTCTTAATATATATAATATACTTAATATAACACTTCTGGGTGAAAATGTATTTTTCCCAAGTAGATTGTGTGCCCTGTTATACAGAAATTATTACCTGGTCGTCAGTTTTCCTGCACAACCGGGTTATTGCACTATTAACAATTGGCTAACATCGCTGCGCTGCAGAAACAGATGGTGATTAAGTGCTTTGCTCAATTATGCAATAACAATATTTTTGGTCAGTAGGTAGGTTGGTGCACTTTTAATCACAGGCAAGCTTCTATGCTCTCAACACAACAATGTCCTATGGTAAGCAATACAGTATTTAGTAAGTAAAGGGTTTCAGGCCTCTTGATATGCCTGTTTTAATTAGGACAGCATGAGCCACAAGTACAATTACCACAATGTAGAATGTCTGGCTGTTAAGGTGAACATATCTACAACTTTCAGATGTCTTTCAGTCATAACATAAAACCCTTCATGGCCGTATGTTTTACACGTAGTTTTAACTGATCCAGAGTCCACACCGACTGGCATTAGATCAGCGGCACTCAGGGGCCTTTGCACACTCTAAAAGCCTGCCAAAGAAGAAGCTGGTCACGTGACTGTCTAGGGGTGTATGTATGATGACGGGCCGATGCTTTTGCAGTGAATGGCAGCAGAGCTCATTGGAAGGTGTTGGGGAGGGGATTCCGGGCTGTGAGTGGTGGTGGGGTGGGATAGGGGGCGGCGGGGGCGGGTGTATTTATGGGGAGGAGTTGGTGGGCAGTCGTCGGGAGATCTGCGAGGAACAACAGCGCTGGTCCTGTGCGTCTGCTCCCTGACACTTGCTTAATCTGATAACGGATGAGGACAGGTTGCCTTCCCTGTACCTGGCAAGTACCTTGCCCAACCTGCGCAGGCGGGATTTCGGTGGATAAGGCCTGGGCTTGGCAAATGCCGACGTCCTCCGGAGAATAGTTAAAGGGTGATTAATCATTGTTTAGGCGCGGAACGCGTGGGGAAGAATGGGGAAGCGGCGTTCCACACCTCTGAAGCAATTAATCCCTGTGATCTCCGCCAGGTTTGTCTTGTAGATAAGTCAGGGTACAAAAATGTTCCTAATTTATCAACCCACTCATGCCACCCGGCATAAAACACACAATTTATTTCGAATCATTTATAGTCAAAATTTAAAAAGAGTGACTTTGCCACATCCAAGTGTGGCTTATATTAGCTTCATATAAACTAAGTACCCTAGATTACAATGGGAATCTTGTTTTATTGTGCACATCTGGTAGAGTCACAATGCATTTTCGCATTCGCCGGCTGAATTTTTGAGTGATTGTGGCATAAATCATTTTGCTAATCAGAAACATAAGTGACATGAAGGCATCTCCCCTCTTGGAACAAAGGAACAACATATGGCTGAAAAAGCACTTGGGTCTTTTATTTCCAAGGTATATAACCTGTGCCTAAACCAACATTATTGACTGATTTGCATTTTTCTTTCATTCTGGGCACTTTTTCAGATCTCATATCTTCACAGATGACTTCAATAATGGATAAGAAAAGCATTTCTCCCTCATTATATATTTGATACTCAACTTGAGTGCAGTTAAGCAAAACGTAAGACTCAGCTCAATGGTTTGTTGCAAGGTGAATTATGGCACAGTACTTTGTGACTTAGAAAGCACATTGAGCAGTATCGCATGATAGATTTATGTAAATACATAAACCATCACAAAAGCTATAGTTTTACCCCCCTAATAAACTGCATTAACAGATGAACCAAAAACGACATTGATATGACAAGATGAATTCCTTTATTACGAGTGGGCTCTCTGGATCTCTCTGCATTGCTTCCAAATCATATTTGCCTCCTAAAATGGGGAGAAATAGACATGCTGCCAATAATAGTAAAATGGCTCCTGTTTTAATTGCATCATTACGTACCCAATATCAGCAGCCTGCCTGCCAATATCAATATTGCCATAGCATGGGTGGAATATAGATGACCCAGGGTATGCGTGGGTCTTCCATGAGTGCCTCCATGCCAGCTTCAGCCCACTGCCCACTGTGCAGGGAATGGCAAAGTAGGCCGGATATCAGCTCGTCTTCCTAATGTCCCCCCATATTCCCTTAATTGCTGACGGATCTTGTTTGGATTTTGATGGCGGTTTGGAATCTGTGGTTGCTACACATAGGAATTGATAGGCCTTGAGGGGAACATCATGTTACTGTGTGTGTGTGTGTGTGTGTGTGTGTGTGTGTGTGTGTGTGTGTGTGTGTGTGTGTGTGTGTGTGTGTGTGTGTGTGTGTGTGTGTGTGTGTGTGTGTGTGTGTGTGTGAGTGTGAGCGTGTGTGTGTGCGCGTGTGTGTCTGTCTTGATATACCAGTCTGAATGTGCGGCGATCCACTCCATTGTGACATGGAGAGCAGGAGGGCTTTGTGCAATGGTTAATGATGATGTGACCGATCTAAATCAGGAGAGTCATAGGCATGCCTACTAGGATCCCACATTGCTGTGCGAGGTAGCCAGATAATAAATGATGATGATATACTAGACTATTATCACCAACAACACACTTGCTGTACAAGATGTAGCCTTTGACTTTTCTGAGAGAACAACATATTTTATGGAATAATAAACTGTTTAGCATTTCATGCACCAACAGTGCACATATGGCATTTTAACAAACTTAACAATTAGTAACTGCTTTGATGAAGCAAAGTTCCATCTCATAGGTCCCACTTTGAATGTGCTTCACACATCCATATTAATGCATTCAGGACTGGAGAATGAAAGATAATTTTCGTTTAAATATTTCATTCTAGCTTAAAATTCAGTTTGTAATCAGAGTTCCCTAATGGCAAGAGCATCCAGTTTGTCCATTTTAATTAGATTGTTGTTTAGCTATTAATTATATATTTTCTTGTAGATTCTTTTGCTAACAGATGGTGTCGAGAACAGGGGTTATTGGCGTGGTAGGATTTATCTGTGATTTATTTACCTGCACTCTATTAGCAAGATCTATATACTTTACCAGTAAGATCTTGATGTGTTTATCCAAACTTGACATCTGAAAAATTCCACAGTAACGTTAACCAGCTCCCACATCACTTGTTTCACTGGGTGCATGAAAAGTAAAGGCATTTATCTGCGTTGAAATACTGGTACTGTAACTTATGTAATAACACTAATTATTAACACATCAAAGACAGTGTGACCTTTGATACACTGCAATGTGGTAGTAGTGCAATGCAGAGCAGACAGTATCACTTTACAAACACGTACAGTATACTGTAACATGCAATACAATTACAGTATTGTGAGCTTGTCGATCTGCCATGTTTTTTTTCTCCATTATAACAAAAAAGCAACGGTTTTGGGCACTTGTGAGTTTTTGACCTTAAATAATGTTAACGTTGTGGGTAGTTGATTCGTGTTTGTTGCATCTGTGGTTGTTTTAGTGTGTCTGCTCTGACTCTGGGCTGTATATCTGGCTGACTGTTATTTGTTTTGTCTCCTGATAATCGGCCTGTGATTGATGGACAAGGTCCAGGACATCTCCGATCGACAGCTGTTGATAGCTCTGAAATCGAGCGCAGCAGTCGGAGCGTAACAATGAGCTCATTGCTGTCTGGGCTTGGTCGCCAGCCCAGCAAAACCCCAGCACAGGGGGCACCTCATGAATTTCAACCAGTGTTGGACAAAGTACTCAACCGCAGTAATTGAGTCAACGTATAGATACTCCTGGTCAAATATTACTCAGCTGCAAGTAAAAGTTGCTCTGTCAATATTTAACTTGGGTTTAAGTGCTGGAATATTTTGCTTTAAAAATACGTAAGTATTCAAAAGTACAAGCTCTGCGAGGTTATACTGTAGGTTGGCTATTTTCACTATAATTGAAATGGGGCTTAAGATGTTAATTCATAATGTTCCTTTTCTCTTACTAGAAATGTATTGGAGTCAAAAGTACAATATTTGTCTTTGAAATGTAGTTGGAGTGAAAGTATCCAAAAATACAAATACAAGGAAATTACAGATACTCAATCAAGTACAGTACTCAAGTAAATGGACTTAGAAGTTACTGTCCACCACTGATTTGAACTGCATGAGGCCACAAACGTGAGCGAGCATGACAACAACCGTGCTTGGATGGATGGAAGGAAAGGGCCTGAACCATGACTTAAAGGGATACTTCACTTTCGGGCCGGGGACACATTTAAAAAAAATATTAAAAATAAATGAAAAAAGTTATGGAAAATTCATGGCCCCCTCACGACACGCAGTGTCCTACTAATGTGTGAGGGGGCCATGAATTTTCCATAACTTTTTTCATTTATTTTTAATATTTTTTTTAAATGTGTCCCCGTCCCGAGAGTGAAGTATCCCTTTAAGCCTCAGCAACATTGATAAGGAATCCTATGTAAACTTTTTATTAAAGCCAAACCCCATGCTACTGTAAACAGTGGTAAATTAGAGGTTAGATTGGGCCTCAGAATCGATTGAATGTACTGAAAGTTGTCGTGTGAATTGTGACCCCTGTATGCCATTTTAACCTCTTAACCACTCAAACACCTTTTCATCTACAACGGCATGCCTTAAATTGGGATGCCAGGATTAAGGTGGTTACAAATTATCTTTCATACACATTTCATTTCATACACAAACTATAGCAATATAGATTTATTTTTATTTTCAGTTGTAATTTTGAATTTAATTAACAGTGTCACAATAATCTTAAACCTGTCTGCTTCACTGTGGATTCCCATGAAAACTAATGTTCCCTATCGGCAAGCTCAGAGAGCTTATAAGTTACTGCATGTATTACTACAGTATATTATATAGCTGCTATATTTTTTTACACCAAATGCAGTGCAACAGGGTACTGTATTTGTCATTTGAAGTAACGGTTATGCCTAAATTATCATGACGCGTTGCAAGCTGGTAGATCTGCTAAGAAAACTGATGCGGGACACTATAGTACGACTAAAGTACGAATAACACTCGAGTGACAGAGGTCACACAGCATTAGGAGCAATAAGGCATTGTTCTTCACTGTGTTTTGTGTTCCAGCCATCCATACTTTAGGTTTAATTGAACAGCATCATGCTGTAATAAGCTGTTGCTGTATGGGTTTGATGCCCAGGCCCTTTGAGGTTGTGCAAGCACCACCATCACATCTGAGATCAAATTAGCATTCTGGGCAAGCAAAGCTCCCCAAGCTTAACCCATTAAGACCTGAGGCCGATTCTACAAATGCCTTTCAAATCGGTAGTTCTCACACTTTTACCAAGATAAAAAATTAAACAAAAGTTCAAAAATAGCAGATGTACAAGCTCGCAGCGCGGCACGAAGTGACGCGCTGTGAGCTTGTACATCTGCTATTTTTGAATAGCCAGCGCTATAAAATAAAAAAAATGATACGGATGCTTTCCCGGTTTTAATGGGTTAATTAAGGTAAATTTAACATTCCAGTTCATCATTTGTATTTTATATAATCTTAAAACCAGTTGCACTTCTTTGGCAGCTGTTTATTTCTTATATTAAAAAAGAAAACATTACACGGGATGATTTGGCATCTCAGGATTTTGAATTTGAGCCCCCTATTATGGGAAATCTGGGTTTTGCGCAATGATTAAATGCTTAATAAAAAATTCATTGTTGTTGCCAACATCTGTATTGTAGGGCCTAACGGCTCACTGGAGTGTGCAAGGCTTGTAAAGTTTCCAAACGCGCCATTGAGAACCCGGGAAAGTTCACCGAAGACTTTGCCTTCCTCATTACCCAAGCTACTTCTGCGTCTGCGATTAGACAGAGAACATCTTTAATTGCTTTAAAATCTGAATGCATGATAAGAATGGATTAATTTGATTTTTCTGTTTCTACAAGTAGCAGATGGTTTATGTCTTCGGAATGCTCATGTTGTAAAATGAGATCCCCAGCTTGTCTCTGATTGGTCACTGTTAATGAAGCATGCTGGGTTGATTATTGATTTAGAAAATGAGACTGTGTGTGTTGCTGTAATAAATTAAACAGGAGCAGTTTTTTTTAATAGCTGACAGAAACATAACTTAAAATAACATAAAATATTTGATTTTCCATTCAGGTGGCCTCTGGTAATTTGATTGTTTATTTAAAAAGATGCACTTTTATTGTTGCCGCTAACAAACAGATGGTCGATTTGACTTATTTGTGTTTTGTGTTTCTGAATGACCGATCAGATGCATGATGGGAAATGCAATGAGCTGCTTGTCAGGGAAAGAGACAATTCACGGGAGAGGGCCCGCCAAAGCTGTATACATTCCCAATTTACTCCCATCTCTCCCTTTTTTAAGGTTAGTGATTATTTTCTATTTCTTTTTCCTTTTTTGCATTATTATTGGCTGTTGCGAGAGCAGCTGTTCCACCAACCCCCCTTCCCTCTCCCCCGCCACCCCCCCCCTTCCCTTTTGAATTACCATTCCCACATTGACAGACAGGCAGCTGATGGGGAAACACGCTGTGTGCATGAGGAGATCCAATTCAGTGATGGAAATAATGTGCTGTATCAAGGGGAATGTCTGGCAGTCCTAGAGGACGACCTGAAGGTCCAGGTCTGTCCTCCAGGACCAGTCGTGGAAAGTAACAGTGAAGTTACATTTACGCAAGAACTGTACTGAAGCGCTCGGGTGGCGCAGTGGTAAAGTCACTGCCCACCACCACGGAGGTTGTGGGTTCGGATCCACCATGGTGCATCGTCTTCACGAAGACAATTGGCTCGTGTTCGGGGGAGGGAAGCCGGGCGGAGAGGGTGATATTGGTCATTGCACATACTCCTACGGGCTGGTGCGGCACCTGTCAACGGGGAGTGTTGGGCGGGAGGTGAAGGACGAAGGCTCTATGTCCTCCCGGTGGGGGCTCCTCACTGGCAGGTGAGTCAGTAGGATACGACAGCAGTGACAACACAGAAATGTGTGTGGGGAAGAATCAATTGGCATAACGACTACATTGGGGAGAAAAAAGGGTAAAAAATAATTGGCTACTCTAAAAAAAAGGAGGGGAAAAAAAGAACTGTACTCAAGTAAAGTTTTGAGGTACATTTACTTTACCCCAGTGCTAATAAATCACTTAATGCAGTAGCAAGTTGTCCATCTCTGTTCTCTGGAGTGTGCAGTAAATGTACATTTACCAATTAAGCCCTATTTTATACTTTGGCTACTTGAAAATAGCCGCTCGACAAACTCAAAATAGTTGTCGTTTTGTACTTCTCAAGTAAAATGCTGAATACAAACCTTTTACTTGTAAGTTGAGTGTGTTTATATTGTGGACTTTTACTTAAGTAAAAAGTCTGAGCACTTCTTCCACCACTGTCCAGGACCTCCCGGACCTCTGTCTTTGTGCACATGCTCAGTGTTCATTTACCTCTGAGACCCTTACGGATCCATTTGGTTACATTTGTACACTCTCATGCCAAATTTATGCTCCATCGCACGACGGCGTCGCCATGCCGGAAACAGCAGACCTACAAGCTCACAACGTGTCACATCTGCAATGCTTCGTGAGCTTGTAGGTCGCTGTTCTCGGCGAGCGGCGCTGTCGTGCGACGAAGTATGAATCAGGCTTCAGAGTTACAAATAAATAATACATTAACACTTTTATTAATAAATTAACACATAAATTAACAGGTTTACTGTGTGACTCGCCAAGGAAAGGTCTGGGTGAACAAGGCAGTCAGGTTGTCTCTGGCTGGCTGTGGGTTTTATTGAGTTTGATCCCTCTTGATTTTTGGCCAAGTCCCCTAGACACTATCTTGTCTTTTTGGCTGCAGACAACTGCCTGGCAGGCATCAACTCCCTGAAGTTTATTAACATGAGGTCTACGAATGTTGAAACTGAGGCACATCACGCTAATTGCACTTTTCAGTCTGTGCGATTGAAAATTTAAGTTAAATGTTGCGAACAGAGATACGTGAAAATATGTGAAAATGTCAGTAAAACTGACTGAACCCACTGTCATAGATCAATTTGATCTGTGCTACATCACAAAATCTCAAGACTTAAAAGTGGCATTTAAGTCAAAACCATCTGTGGTATTATTAATAAAATAAAAAAAAAGGTAAAAACTTTAACTTTTGAAGCACTTTCATATTTATCATGTGATTATCACTCTGTTCTGCTTTTGATAAAGTCTCATCCAAACAAATTTAAAACACCAGAAAACATGTTTTCAATACAATATCTGTCTGTACTCTGTAGTGTATGTGCAGGCAAATGATAGGCATAAATGACTGAAATTATGTGCTTCCCACACCTATAAAAAAAGACAGACCTGTGCGTAGGAGAGGGCCTGAAGGTATACAGAACAAACAAGAAGACTCCCGCACACTGTCTATACTTGCAATTAAAACATTTATTAAGAGAAGGAAAAAAACAAGGTCTGAGTACAAAATGTTGTGTTTTTTAAAATACCTAGGGCATTTGCTTGATGAATGTCTGAGGGCTGAAACTTTTTTTTCCTCTAATAATGTTCTAATTCCATGTACAGTACACTATTGACACTGTGAAGTATTAATAACTTGCATGGTTGTAAAAAGGAGACTGCATCACTGGCTTTTGATATCCTGAAGTGCCTGGAGGACAGTCCTCTGTATGGTGATTTGAATTGTTGCATTATTCAAAAAATAGCCAGAGGGGAGTTTTTCCAGAACCTCCCACTGTGCTGGATCCCTTTAGAAACAGGGTGATGCAGGCTTGCAATTCAGCCAGTGCAATAAGTTCCTTCAGAACTCCAACTGCACCAAATGATGCTCCGTTCGGTCACCAGCCATGACGAAGCTCATGTCTCTTTCCATTGTCTCTGTGTGCAAATGTTTGAACAGTGTTTTCAAATTCTACAATATCAGCCCCCTGATGAATAACCTGCAGTGGCGTTTTACCACCTGTTACTAATCACACTGTGACTTAGTCACAGTACTGGCTATGATTCAAACCAACAGCGGCGGGCAACCCCACAAAGTCCCTCCGGGAAACGCAACAACCGGCAGCGCAGCGTTCAGAGAGCCGAGGGAGAGACTTCATGGATTTTTTTCTTTTTTTGCATCATTAAGTATTTATGAGTTGCCACTTCATGTTATTTACACTGGACTGATGGCAGCGCTGTTCCGAGCTCAAACACCATGCAGGGACCCACTGGGAGTGTGTGTGTGTGTATGTGTGTTGGGGTTAGGAGGGTTTTTGTGTGCGTGTGTGTGTGTGTGTGTGTGTGTGTGTGTGTGTGTGTGTGTATGCGGGGGGTTAAGAGAGGCAGGAGCATGTGTGACTCTGTTGAATATTGTACATAAACGCCACCTGCAGCGTGGTGCAGGGTACAGTGGATAGGGTGAGCTGAGAGCAATAAGGGAGGGACAAAGAAATGCAACATACTTCAGGATTATTTAGCACAGGCTTTGTGTAGGCATGGCCCTGCTGTGACCATAAAATGTAGACATAAAGCTATGAGGAATATTCAGTTGACCTGGTTTATCTTTTGCTTCAAACCACAGGGGTTGACTGTGTCACCAGTTGGCTGAAAATGTGTCATAGCCGAGCATAAGTTATGCATTTGTGTCTGTTCGGTGCATGTGCATGGAAGTGTAAGGCCTGCAGCTGTTGGCTGCTATTTCTTAATTTATCATGTCTGTCTGTCTCTGTCTCTCTGTCTGTCTGTCTGTCCGTCTGTCCCTGTTATAATAATGTGTGTGTGTGTGTGTGTGTGTGTGTGTGCGTGTGCGCGCGCTCGCACACGTGGGCACATTTTTGTAGTTAACTCATCAACAGTGAATTGTGTCAAACTAAGCTTGGCAACAAGGCATGCAAACTGTAAATGAAACACTTGGAGTGTCCAATCAGACAACAGCTGTCATACACAATCCAAGTACAGATGCTGTAGGAAAATGACTGAAGCTGAATTAATCTGATTCGTAACCATTAATCGGATGCATCACCATGTCTAAAGTCAGGAAAACTCGGGGCAAAGTTTTGGAGAGCATGCAGTAATCTGTAACATTAAGGAGTTGCTAAAAACTTTACTTTATAAAGATGTTAGTTGAGCATATTAATCTGCAAACAACCTTTGGAATTAATGCTAAATAATACTGCACTGTGCTTATTGTGATAGACTTTTGCTTTGAAGCAGTTGCTTAAGAGAAGATAAACATTTACTGATCTATGGACAGGTGTCCAGCAGAGACAGCAGCAAGGCTGAAACACAGGAGAGGCACAGGTAAAAAAAAGAGGAAAGATAGGACGGGTCTCTGAATGAATATACAGTCAATCAACAATGAATATATGAATGAATGTCTATCAAGAATTTATATACGAATGTACAATCTATCAACAATTATCCAATTCCAATGTTTAATAGCCAGTGTGTAATTAATGGCATTGGACAAATATATATTTGCTCTCTTCTCAATACCAAACTGATGCAGTCATATGGACTGCTTTTTAATTATTATGATTCATAACACTCGGAGGGTGAACTTATTGCCTTAGTTGGCACTTTGGTGCAGACAGTACTCAAGTGTAGTTCTTAATTTAGTGACTTAATGAGGCCTGTCAGCCCCACCCCCAAAGCAGAAGGTGTACGCTCCGTGCGCTCAATGATGTGAAACGACGCATTTGACGTCATCATTTTGCGGAGAAATACACAGAAGACATGGGGTATTTTTTTCCACACTAGTGATCTGCTCACATCAGAGCAATGGCATTTAGTTAGAAAATTTTCCATTAAAGAAAATGGGAGGTCAGGTACATAGCCTGTTACTAAAGGCAGCTTGATCATATCTTGGGACTAACAGAAAACGCAGTGCTTCGCTTTGCACCACGTTATTAGCTTGCTTGGAACCCGGCACAGCCAGGCTTATTGCACTGACGTGTCACTTTGTGATGCGTTGATCAGCGTGTTCACGCAGCATTGGCCCGGGTTATTGCACGGGCGAAATAGGCTCTCCCTCTCCAGGTTAATGCGTGAGTGAAATAGGCTCTCTCTCCCCCTCTCCAGGTTAATGCGTGAGTGAAATAGGCTCTCTCTCCCTTTACCTCCCTCCCCCTCTCACTCTCCCTCTGCCCCCACCCCCCCCCCCCCCCTCTCTCTCTCTCTCTCTCTCTCACTCACTGATCTAGGTCTGGTCTGACATCACAGACAACAGAAACCGTTTGCCTGACTAACCAGATTTGCGCTTTGTCATGCATGTCCACATTAACCCAATTAAGACCTGAGGCGGATTCTACAAATGCCTCCTGAATCAGTAGTTTGCACACTTTAAAGATTTTTCAATTACAAATAAATAAATAGCAGATGTACAAGCTCGCGGCACGGCACGAAAGTGACACGCTGTGAGCTTGAATCCAGTCTACAGGTATTAGTATTCTTATGCCATAACTGAGTCATCTTCTGTCAAACATCTATTGATTGATGTACTGTAGTCATGGTACTGTATACAGTATGTGCATACCGTACACTTGATGGTGTGGAGCTCACGCACATTGACTTCTACTGCATGGCCTTTCATGTCGGCTTGACTGAACTCACCTTTTTGCCAGACTGTGACTTCGATCCACACTGGAGAGCTATGAATATTGTCTGTGTTTTTGTCCCAGGAGCCAAAGCAGCATATTGTTGTTAGATAGTGTACCCCCCCCCCCCACCCACACACACACACACACACACACACACACACACACACACACACACACACACACACACACACACACACACACACACACACACACACACACACACACACACACACACACACAATCCCAAAATCACACTAATGTACTCGCACAACTCCCCAGTGCTGTCTTCCAAATAATGTAAAAGGAGAATTTGACCAATGTGATTTGGGATGGTGCTCCTTTTTCAACAAAATCCTATAGCTATTGCAGTATAATGGCAGTTGCCTACAGTAATCCACTGGCACCCGGGATTCCCTTTGAACTCGCCTGATTGGAGGCCTAATTTTTATTAAGTGCACCCATTATTTGTAGGAGTCAATGAAGCTTCAAGTGGTGCCCAAAGAGCTTAAATTGCAGACTCCCTCCATCAGGAACAACTACTGTATAATCAGCTCAAAACGAGCAAGAAATGTTTGCTTTGGTGAAATTGTTCAGAGCATGTATTTTACTTGTCAGGGGGGCTTCGGTCAAATTGTAATGTTTTTTTTTTGCTGTCAGACTTCAACTGCTTTTTACATGCGTAGTAGTTACTGGTGACTGAAGGATTGGATTGATCCCCTTGTCTTGTTATTGTACAAGTGCTTTTGCTTGGTAATTGCAGCTGAGTAATTCAGGCTATTAGAGAACTTTGGATGTCACGGAATATGCTTGCATTCATTATTAACTTTGCTTAGTGTTGATACATTAATACCCTGGTGGACAGAGACATGTCTGAACTTATGCACTGTAGTGCTTTCAGAGTTAACTGCGGGTTAGGCCTTCTGCTGCCTTCAACAGACTTTAGAAAAATTTAAAAATTATATAAACAATATCTGGATTTGGATTTATTTTTAATTAAGCTTGGGCAGATACAGGCTTTATGAATAACATTCAAAGAACCTATCACTGATCTGGCAGCTATACTCAGATTATGATTCTTGAATTCAACTTATGGCCTTTTGTTTTGGAGCAAACCTTTCTACACCAACACCAAGCCATCCTCCCACCCCAAAGTGTCAACTGATTTATTTCAGTGCCAAGACATGAGACAACTCTCCATGAACATCTGACAAAGCAATTCATCAATTTGCATGACTCTATGAGCTAATAAACTTAATATATTTCCTATTAGAAGAATGATGATTGTCTGCCGGGAGTTTTGCATTATTGCCTGTGTGTAAAATGACTCACGTGCCTAATTCATGTGTAATGACAAATCTAACCTATTGATTGTGGATGGATTAATTAAAGACGACACCGTGTCTTTGATGAGAGCACAATTACAGCAGTTCACCACTTCACAGGAAGCCATTATTAACACAACAGTGACCTGAGGGGACAAGGTAAACTGTTTCTTTTTTGCATTCTAAATGCAGACTGTGTGTTGAATCTATTATAAAACAAGATGGAAGGAGGAATAAACGGCGGCTGGATTTTAATGCGACTAGATTGACATGCAGATAAAGGGGATACAGTAATACAATAACGGTATGACAATCTCGCCACGCATTTTATGGTGACGAATAATCAGAAATCCTTTTATCGATGACACATCAAGGAGCATTTAGGTTATGCTTCGGTTAATCCTGTTGAGCATTTTGTGATTTCTCTCTCCTTTACTTGTTTCTGTGTGCTATATTTGTCTTGTAAATACTGGGTATTTTGGCTTGACAAATCGCTACAGAGGCTAAATCCTATTAGGTGATGCAGTGTTGCTTTCTGTCAGTAACATACTGTTTGGGTGTTGCATTAGTGGTATGACTACTGTAAAGTATTGTCATTTTGATTTCTTGCAATATATATATGCATTTTATATTATCCATACGCACAGCCCCTTCATAGCAATTTAGGGGTATTATTTTATGCAATATCCTTTTCCTTATATTTTGTTCCTCCCAAATTTAGTCATTGCCAATTCCTCCCATGTTTGTACAGTCCTTGTCAATGCCAACCCCTATTGTTTGGGCTGGGGAAGGTGCAGTCAACCACGTGTCCGTGTCTGATACACATGTAGTCCCTAGCCACTTCTTTCAGCTAACAGACAGTGAGGAGTTTCACTGGGAAGGCGTAACGCATGCAGAGGAACCACACTGTTCCTCCCAGTTCTGCTCCATGCTGAACAATCGCCCCAAACAACCTGTAGGAGTTGCTAATGGCAGTGATGTGGAATCGAACTCCTGTCTCCCCTGCGCCACACCGACGCCCCTACTTCACATATTTTGAGTGGCCATTTGCAGGTCTAGCCATTGTAAATGCCCCCATTCATGGGGTTATGCTGTATTCATCCTACATTTCTGTAGGAAATTGAAACAACATGACAAACAACATGGATTTAAATATAATGTCAAACTTTTGGAGAACATACAGTAAAACATACTCTTATCCAGCATACCACTATACCACATTACTCAGTTTTTTATAATTGTAGCATTATTTCAGCAAGCAAGATGTACAAACGGCATATTTGGCTAAGTGGTATATCCTTTAAAAAGAACAAATATGGGGATTAAGTCTGTAGCATTAATTATGTCAGTTATGGTCAAATTGAGGCTGAGTTAATGTTACCAGCCTAAGTACTTTAGGTAAACTAAACGACACCAGAGCGGTTGGTGTTGATCTATTGAATGCACATTGCTTTTAGTGTTCTAAACAGAATGGTATGCTGCTGGCAGCTTAAGAAAAAACATACAGTGGTCTTATTCCACTATGGTATGCTATGTATTAGGCTATTGAATGAATACATATTCTAAGTAAAAGGCTCTGTAGAGACATACAGTAGTGGCATAAGAGTGTACACGGACTGCCTCTTTACAATAGTTTTGCAATGGCTTTGTGGCTCAACTAATAAGAAAGCCGTATTAGGTGGCAGAGCATTTTCCCATTGTACTCTTCTGTGGGACAGAGTACCCCATTGATCAGAGAGCCAGATGCTATTGGAATGTTTAAATCAAGACTGAAACCCTATTTATATTCACTCTAACAAATTATGAATTTGTTTGTTCATGTTACTTTTTTGCCTAATATTTATCGTATTGCTGCAAATGGATTCATTGTGTTGTGTAAAGTGTATTGTGCCTATGCATTGTAAATACGCTTACTGTACTTACTGTACTTACTAACATTTTAGTCAGGTCTGGTGCTATTATAATAAAAGATTAGCGGCAGTTTTCTGTTGACTGAAATAGAACCGTGCAGACTCTGTGCACTAAAGTAAACCCACTGTGCCACCTGTATTTCTCCTCAGATCCACTATCTTGTAGCATATCTGTCACTGAAATTGCTCCTGCAGGTGCAACTTTTGTAGCTCCTGTGGGCGGCAGTGAACCTCCTTACCACAATTAACACACACTTGTTTTCTCTACTGAATAGTTACTAGTAGTCTGTGCGGTGTATAGTAAAAGCAATCACTTAGGCTTTGTCCTGCCGCCTTTGCAGGTGCACCAACCTCCGTGCCACCTTGACGGGCCACTGTTGTCTGCTAGGGTCGTCGGAAAGGAGGGGGGGAGGGACAGTGAGACCCTGGTGAGAGTTATTGAGTTTTCAGTGACATAAATTATGATAAATTATTGGTCAATAATTCAACATTTGTGTCAGATGGACTATATATACAGGGACCACCCAGTGTCAGATGAATAGAGGTTACACTATGGGGAGTAGATGAATAATACAGCTTTTTCAGCCTACACTTTAATACCATTAAATATTCAGCTATTTGGATGATCAAATTTGCTGCTAAATTACATCTTCCCTGTTGATAGGGCTTGGAGGAGGGATGGCCACTGTGTGCTGCAATGGGAACACGGCCAGGAAGAGAAACAACACAATGGTATGCACACTCAGTCACGCACGCACGCACGCACGCACGCACGCACGCACGCACGCACGCAAAACAAAATAATGCATGTACTATTATTTCTGTCTGTGTGCACATGTGTACCCACAACCACAAAGTGTCTGCACAAACACGCACACACACACACACACACACACACACACACACACACACACACACACACACACGCACAGCCCCAGGTGGCATATGCTGGCATAGACTGCCTTACCTGATGATACTGTTTGCATCAATAGACAAAATAAATGCAATGCTCACCTGAAGTGGGCAGGTTTGAGCAGATTCTTCCCTGAATGTCGTACATTTAATTAGAGGTTAATAAAAATAAATAAATGATGGCCAAATAAAAAGACTATTCGATAAAGTTGAATGACAAGATGAGTTTTCCCAGGTCTGTTGGTTTACAGACTGGTGTATTTATTAGTATTTACCACGGTTACAAATTACTGCCACAAATTTGGCATCCCAACTCTGATGCGAGAATTGGTAAGCAAAATGAGGAATGAAGCAATTAGAGAGGTTCACATACATTATTTAGCTCTCATTAGCTTCCTGTGACACTGCAGGCTCTGCACCAATGAAAAGTGTTGGCTGGGCTCAGGCAATTAGTAAAATTAGTGGCACAGAATTTGGCGTTGGTTCAGGCCACATGGCCTACAAGATACCAGACCGGTGTCACTTGTGTAATTTATAACTTTGCACATGAAATAATGGGTTTGAAAAATCACTGGGGCTACCAATGTGTCAACCTGTATTATCCAAGAGACAAGGGTTGTCCCTCGGATGGAAGGGAACGGCAGCAGCTTCCTCAGATTTTCGGGGCAGCGATCAGCCATTTTGTGACTGCCACAGGAGAACAGGGTGGTAATTAGCAGTCTGGGTTGTGTTTGTTTTCATTTTGCGCATGTTTGTGCTGATAAAGTTTGACTTGCCAAAAATCCCAGGCCCATGCTGGATTCTGCTCAAGCTGTTCCCCGGCATCCTTCAGGAATGATGGGAAATCTTGCACGTTGCTACTGGTCACACACAGCACAAACAGACGGTGTTAATCAGCGATTAGTGGACATGTTGCAGTATATGGAGATAAGCCTATGGCCTAAACTCCTCTGTCTGAATCAATAACACACATTGATGTATGGGAAGTGTGTATGCTGTTCTGTACATGTTGGGTGATAATTATTCTCTGATTACCCACCAAAATAAATGATAATATAAGGTTTTAAATGTAGTCCCATTTCAGTACAAGAGAGAACGTGAGGATATTTGGATAATGATTTAAAAGGCTTCCAGTGTATTAATCTGTTATTGCGGAAAGCAAAGTGTAATGTACACTGTAAAATCCTTAGTCTTAATTTAACACTATAGGAGGTACAAAAGGATGAATTAACACTGACGGTTTTACTGTGTAGTCAATAAATTCTGTGCTAAAGAAACCACAGTTAAAACAAGCTATTTTTATTTCGTTTTTTTAATAAAGTCTTGGTCCCTTAAGGCTTTAAACTTATGGTCCACCGCCTACTTCATGTAATTCGGTCCACATCCAACACTCATACATGGCTAAATAGCATTTAGCAGCCACTTTATTATTACAGGGTGAGAAAAAAAAAGAAGGAACCAGGGAACAAGCAAACCAAATAAACAGGTGTTGTGTGCTTTAGAGAAAGCTAATGCTAACGTGTTCCAGAATAGAGAGGCATAATTATACTGTGCTGGATTATGGAAAACATTGTGCATGTTAATTATGCCAGGTATGCTCATTGATTTCCTGTTATAATACTTAAATGTGTCATTAATAATTCATTTTCTCCTACCAACCCCTTCCATTTTTCACACACCTGTGTTGTTGATTTGAATGACACTGTGTTATTGCTGATGATGGGCTATGCAGTTCATCATGGAAAGTCTCTTTTTTTGTGATGACACCTACTTGTTTGTCTCAGCTGATGACAATGTCAGTGTTGTAAGGAATTACTTTATACACTCCAGCCTGACCAAAAAATATACATTCACTTCTCTGTGTAGGTCGATGAAATATTAACCGTTTGATATTAGTATTTCCAATTTTCTCCCTGAATGCAGGCATTTTAACCCAGGAAGCTTAGCAGATGAGTTACTGTAGCTCTGCCAATGCTATTTTTACTAGGATTTATAATTACAGTCAATAAACCAGTCATATTATTATTATGATTGCCTTCTGCCAGTTCATATACTTTTATCAATAAAAATGCAGCCCAAAAGGAATAAATGAGTTGTTTTATTCCCTTAAAAGTTACTACTTTCCCACTTTGGCCTTTGCCTGACTTCGGTGGACCAAACTTGCTCTCTGCACATTCACTTATTCCTCTATGAGCCCCAGGTTTGTTGAAGAGTAGTTCTCTTGTTGTCAACTTGAGCCTCCTGTCACATTAAAGGACCGCATCCCTCAAGAAGCGATCCTGTCAATAGTGCGGGAGAGATGAGCAAAACAAGCAAACAAACCAAGAAACAACAACAGAGGCCACAGGCGCAATCAAGTTTGTCCTTGAATTTCCACACCTGTGAGTGCTGAGCGTGGCAGGGCCATTTGTGAATTGGAGGGAACACGACATGTTTGTCCAGCGTTGATTCGGCGCGTGTTTATCCCCTCGTTTTTCCAGCATTGTTCGTCTTTTCTTTGTGGTGCTGAAATGCTCAAATTGCATTTCTCAGATGTTAGTTCCCTGGAGGTGTGCGCTTAGCGGCAGGTGTCTGTGGGAAAAACCACAGAGGAGGGAGGAAGAGGGACTGAGAGAAACAGAAAGAGAGAGCGAGCGATATCTCCCACTCACTCTCCACTGCAAAGTTGAATTTATGCCCGAATACATCATCTGCCATAGATGCTCTTTAGCAATGTAAATACATGCTGATGATCTTGCATCCTGCATTTTCAATATGGCACTTGGATTGTACACTACAGTACAAACTTTTCTGAGTTAATTGTTTGGCAGAAGATGCCAAAGCAAATTCTGTTGTGAGAAAGAAAGAGAGACGCAAGTTAGAATACATGCATGTTTTCCACCAGTTGTATACTGTGCAATATACACATAAGCCTGCCCCTGCAATAAGTCATTTCCTATTCAGCTATTTTCAAATAAATTAACTAACCTTGACATGAGCTTTATTGCTGATAACGGCAATACAGTATGGCAGAAATCCCCCATTGCCTTTGAAGAAGAGCTCCACTCCAGGCACTGAACAGCATATAATAGATATTGAACTGTAAATTTGAATTGAAAGCCCGGGTCATTGTGCCTCATTGACTTTGGACCACAAAAACCAAATGATGTCTTAGTTGAGAGAAATATATCAAAGGATATCAACAATTACGAGTCATAAACACGCCTGGAGACGTGCCTGGCGGGCGTATAGCAGCGGGAATTAGCATGTTGAGCTGATAAATATGCATGTAAAGACACTCCCAGGGGAATAACACGCGTGTGATTGATAGCTTTGGAATTGAAGGATGTGTAAATTCCTTTTATTCTGGGGGTTGTGCTGTTGTACTGCCGAAATACATAACACTTGTTAAAAGTTTTACCAACTTTATAATCCTTAATGCCACATCTGTTTGCTGTCTTTATAGCGCCTGTAAAACGTCATTAAATTATTACCACCAGCTGGCCTCATTGCACAATAACCTCACTTATCTGTTATTCTCTGGGAATACTTTTGATTTATAGACCCTCTTAGAATAAATGATATTTTATACATATGTATATATAAATAAACAAGGGGAAATGTGTTCTCTTAAATAATTCATGAGTCTTACTTTGAATAAGTAAGTTTGTAGAAGTTTTTCTTTTTTTGTAACAGTTATTTTATGGCAGACAGATTGAAAGATGTCAAGATGAGTTGCTAGTGTGGGTATCATCATATAAAAACAGAGTAGTGTGTGAGTGTCGTACTTGAATCATTACATTTTCAAAATATTTTGCAAAAGAAAAATCATCACAGCTTTATCACTGGGTCTCAATTGAGAAGGCAAAATCTTGAAAACTTGAAAAAAATTATATTACTAATCAATAAATATTACTACCTTTATACTAACTTACAGAAAATGTATTTAAAGCTTGCAAAAAAGCATGTCAGGATTTAAGTTTATTTAAGATATCTTACAGGGATCTAAAGTGTTTTAATAATGATAAAACATTAAGTTTTGATATCTATTGATTCATATTCAACATCATCACTCATCACACTGAAGAATACCAGCACCCCCTAATGTCAATACAGAGCTATTGAAAATAAATTCCAAAACACATATGTCTGCATGTACTACTTTGCTTTGTGCATAGTAGTTTATACTAATGACTATAGAAACATGCACGAAACAGGTAGAGAGAGATCTCTGTGATTATTGCAGAGCACATAAACAGCACGCGCCCTGGAGTAGTAATAAAGGCTGTTTGTGTAACTGCTATATGTTTATCGTACCCGGAGAGGATGTAATGATATATTATTGCTCCAGGTAGTGGGAGCATGTCCTTTGAGCCTGGTCCTCTTGGGTATTATCGCTTCAGAGGAGCTCAACTGTGAGAAGAGGAACGGGGGGGAGAGGGAGATAAGGAACAAGTCAAGATATTAAAGACTAATGTGGCATTCTAAGCAAACCTGTATTTCTCTAGAGCAATTTATTTTCATTTAGCTATGCTCTTTTATTTCATGCTGTGCTTAAGTAATGATATATGTTGCTGATGTTTCTGATTCACTTTCAAATCTAGACTATTTGGAGATATCTCATTGGCCCCAAGCCCCAAAGTTCATCAGGTTGTGAAACTTTTTTTAGTTTTATTTTAGGACTCTGTTGTAGAATTCTAGACCATACCAGCCACTCTTCAAAGGCACAATATTAGCACATTAAATATTAACATCCACCCAAAATGTTTAGGCCTTGCGTTAATGAGGCCATTCATTTTAAGTTAATTTACAAGTGTAATTACACGATATTGCTGGTCATTGTGTTACATAGTGTTTTAGCAAACATTTTAGAGATTAAATGCCACATCCTTTAAAAGTGAAAATGAATGGGTTTGTTTTGTTTGCTATTTTTGATAATACGATAAATAATCAGACATGGAGAGATGATCGATGATTTAAACGTCCAATTCTTTCATCTCTTTCAAAGTTAGAAACAATAGGCGTAGAACTTAGGGTCATCAGCAGATGGATACCTGATGATGAATGAGTGGATTTCTAACTTTTCGCACTGCATTATATACTCTGTGTGTGTGTGTGTGTGTGTGTGTGTGTGTGTGTGTGTGTGTGTGTGTGTGTGTGTGTGTGTGTGTGTGTGTGTGTGTGTGTGCGTGCGTGCTTGCGCCAATCAGCATCAAACATTTCATGCACACTGCCAATAGGTCAAGGAAGACACTCCACCCCATTGATTTTTCAACAACCTTGTGCTGTTGATATACCAGACTTCTTCATGGTTTGGCTTATACAGTATCTCTTGAACCATACATAGGTGTACAATCAAAATTCATTTTCCCCTGGATTCCTTGAATCATGACACAACTCCCCAAATAGGCCACGCCCATTTTTGCCTAACTATATTTTCCTGACATTTGGCATTTTCTTCAAAACACCCTTTTTGCTAATCTACAGATGATGTCCAAAAGTTTATTGAATTGCTACACATTATCTCTGGAGTAATGTGATGAACATGTATCCTTCAGATGTTTCATATTCCATTCTGAATGACTATAATTGCCTTCCAAAGTTTGCGTCAGGGGCCTCTTTTAACTGCAGATTTGGATCACACATTGAGGGTACAAATTAGGTACAATATGCTCTCATGAGTCGTGTGACAATGAGCATCAAATAGGTCTTTGATATTCCATATTGTTTGCCTATAATTGGCTTCTAAAATTTGTGGGAGGGACCTACTGTAGTACTTACAAATTACGCTATACTGTATATATCATGAATGCATCATCCAATCAACCCAAAATTCGAAGGGGTTTAGGGGCCTCCATAAAGTTCAGCTCCAAAAGCTTTTTCAATTCTGCCCATAGTTGCAAAAAGTTGCACCATTATGTAGAAATGCTATTTACCCCCACAGCTTGCTCGGGTCCTGACAGCTGCAACCCACAACTACACAGCCCTGGCTAGGCAACCCAGCCTGGCAGAGATATGCGCTCCGTGGAGGGCCCATTTCTCGCTAACTCTTGAGTCCATTTCGGTCATTTAGTGTTAAATTAACGCTGAGGATTTTATTGTTTTATTGGAGCCCTACCAAATGTCTTGGGTTACATTTTGTGGTTTAAAACAGTAGCCACTGCAGTCATTTAGAGACAATTTAGACCCTCTGAAAATGACAGAGTCCACATTATGGTGAGGTTCCCATTAGATGAATAACATACAAATTCAGTTTAACGACAAAACTTAATTGCTTTAAATTATAAATAAGAACATGGAATATGTGTAAGCTTGAATGAATGCATGGATAGAGAAGCACGTGCTTGTGCACACGTGCATGTGCTCATGCACATGCACACACACACACACACACACACACACACACACACACACACACACACACACACACACACACACACACACACACACACACACACACACACACACACACACACACACACTACAAAGCGTATCAGTGTGAAGTTGAGAATAAAGGAGACTGTGAATTTGGCCAGGTTTCCATGTCAGAAGCACCGTGCGTGGATGTGTGTTTGTATGCTTTAGAAGGTTCTTTTTTACACACCCTGCTGTTTTCCCCTGATAATTTAATGTCCGTATTCTTCTCTTCAGGCATTAAAACATTCAGTTGTTCATTCTCTGCGCTTTGTAGTCTATGAGGCTGCACAGTGGGGCTCAGTGGAAACACACACCACACTCCCTGCTGCCTGCCGAGTGCCTAACCAATTACCAAGTTCAAACACTCTGCTATCAATGTGTTCTTGTCACTGTCCTCTGATTTGGACCATATTTGTGTGGGCTTGTTTTGTTGCTTGTTGCCTCTCTCTTTCCTCAAACTGAACATCTAATAAAGTCACATACATGGTGCGTATTCGCAAAGATGACGAAACATATAATGCAACCATGACTTCTTGAACCAGCTGGTTGAGCGATTGTCAAAAAATATCATACAGTACTGTGTACTCTCATAGGAGTATGGCGGTTCTTTTGATTGTAAATTTATCCATACTTGTCACCGTGCTATTCACAAATTTCACCACCACCACCACCACCACCACCACCACACCCAGACGTAACATGACATTGTCTCCCTTTACACTCGAGGAAACAGCCCTCCTCTGTGTACAAGTGTTTGCTTTGTTTAGTTTTTTTAGTTTTTTAACTCTGCAGTAAACATACTCATTTGGTGAGAGCAGCACAGCATTTGATTTCCCCGGAGAGTCCCACAGGACCCACAGATCTACCTGTCAGCACACCTGAGCTCCTCGGAAACAACCAGGCCCCTTCTCGCTGACACCGCTGCGACTGTTCACAGAGACGCCGGGCTGAATAGGCAACATTCTCGTTGTCACTCAGTGTGTCTGAGAGTGTCACAGGGTCCTGGGAAATCGTTTGTGCTGAGACTCCAGTGTCTTGAGCTGCAAGCTCGAAGGATTGGGGATTCAGGTGGGTCTGGAAAAACTCTCCCCTCTATGTCATTCCACACACAGTGAAGTCCTGAGTGTTAATTTAACTCGGATTTAAAATAATGGTACATTTTTACACTCTGCATTGAATTGACACTGAGATTTTACAGTGTAGCACTTATCACTCTTCTTCATCTTACTAGCACTTTGCGTTTACATGATTACGGTATACTATTTTACCATGGCACCAACCCTCCCATTCCATAAGTAAAAAAGGTTAAAGAATTAGACATTGGGTGATACAGTATTTTGGACTGCATGAGTGCACAGAATGTCAGGATGGATGGATGGCTTGCATTACAATCGACAATACTGATTAGACCAGTACATTTGATGAGTTTGAACACTTGCAGTATAAAACTATGTTGACAGCCGTGGGTGAGCAGACAGCTCATTATTCACAGTGCCTTATGCCAGTTGTTATCATAGCTCCAGATGTAACGCTTGTTAATACATTTGCCGCTGTATGACAAGATTTTCCTTCTTCATCTGACCCTTCCATATGTCATGTGTTTTACGTTTCTACTGTCCATAATCACTGTGCTGTAATTCCAGCCTGTTTTATAAGGATGCCGTATGTGAAAGAGCATAGACTACAAACACACATTTGTAACTGGCGAGTTTTGTGTATATTCAAATTCAGGTTTTACCTAGGCCTTTTTGGGTAGCACATGACACCATGACCTCAAGCCTGTGAAGCTCCCCTGAATTTGAGGTGAGAATTACAGTACAATATTAAAAGAAACACGGGCATTATCAAGCTGTCTTGTTTTAAGTTCCATATGCTAACAGAAGAGTGGGGTGTTTAATGACCCCCACCCACCCCCCATCAACTACATTATACTGTATCTGCAATTGTCAGCATTAATTTCTCACCCTTCCACTTCATCTGTTGCATTGTCATCTATTCTTGGTGGTGTAACGTCACACGCATGAACAAGTCTTTACTATTTAGCGTGAACTTTGATATGTACGCTTCACACTTTATTAGCTATCAAGTTCACTAATTGTGTGATGAACTTGAGATGTGTAAAAATCTGGTGTGCAGGTGTGAATGTTATGACGTAGATGTAGACATGCAGTCGTATGTGTCGCTTTGTTTCTTTGAGCTGCCCCACAGCATTACTGCTATTATGAGTTGATGTGTCGCTTTGTTTCTTTGAGCTGCCCCACAGTATTACTGCTAATATGAATTGATATGGAGAACAGCTTTTGCACAGTTGAATGGAAGGTGCAATGGGCGACAATGTCTGATAGATAACATGGCATCTGCATCTTCATCATCTGATGGCATCATCAGAAATAATGCACATTGCAATTTATAAAGAGATGGGGGAACTGGAATTGGATCTTTTCTCTTGCATCTATTGTGATTTGTATTTTTATTTTTATAAAACATTGCTTCAAGATTTCTCTTTCTTCAATTTTAAATAATTTTCAAATACCGGTTGTCCTGTAGTATAAAGCAGTATAAAGAATGGCGACATGGGCAACAATTAAGACTTGTATTGCGCAGAAGATGATTTTGTGTCATTGACTCTACTTGCATTCTCAATATAATGGCCTGATTTTCATAATATTGGTCTTGCTCTGACTACAAAGGGTCAGCGGTTATCTCATCCTGCTGCTCAGATATACTCTTACAGCAGTATATAATGGGTCATATGCTGTAGATTACTGTAATCAGATCATATTATACAGTATACTGTATTCAGCAGACACAAGACCTTCTACCAATACAGTTGGCATGTCGGTCAGGTCAATATCACATTATTACATGTCATTCCCACTTATCCTCAACTTGGGAGCAACCTAAAAGAAACAACGTGTCTTTGTGCATACTGTATATGGGCTTTGTAGTTTCTTTCTCAGGACAAGGTCAACCGTACATGAAAAAAACAATTTGGTTTAGCATGAAATGCTGTTTTTAGTGGCACCCTTGAGAAAAACTTGATAAAAGAAATGCAGCAGACTGTTTAGCAGTGAATTGCCCGTACACTTTGTCAGTCTGATCAAAGTATTCTATGAATCAGCCTCTGCTTCAAATTATTTATTTGGGAAGCCACAAGGCAGTGTACCAATAAACAGCTTCATATAGTGCCAAGCAGAAAGGATGTTTATTTTTTTCTTCTCACAAAGAAAAGAAACAGAATTACCAACTTCCCAAACCTGGTGTAAAAACTAGAGCGTGACGGAAGAATTTGAATATGAAAAAGTAGCAGATTTTGGTTTCAGACACCTTGTACTGTGTGCAAACAAAGCCACTGTTTCCACCAGAGAAAAGGGGAGCGTATTTAAAGCGCCTCTGTGTCATTGTTCGGAACCATGTTCCTTTTGTTTCCATTTGTCTCCTTTTTGGGTGGAAAGAATGGGATGAAATATTTTTAAACAGTAATTACCTGGCCGTGATCCGACATGTAGGGATTAATGGGTGACTGCAGAGCGTCAGGTTCAGCCGTATGCTGGAAGGTGTGTGTGTGTGTGTGTGTGTGTGTGTGTGTGTGTGTGTGTGTGTGTGTGTGTGTGTGTGTGTGTGTGTGTGTGTGTGTGTGTGTGTGTGTGTGTGTGTGTGTGTGTGTGTGTGTGTGTGTGTGTGTGTGTGTGTGTACGCACACCGCGCTGTACACTGGCAGATTTCTGCTGCAGCCGTCTTTCCCTTCTCCAAGCACAAGTCACTGTATCGCGCCAAGTCCGTCACAAACGAACAAGACAGATTTAGTCCTCTCTCCTCATCCTCCTCCTCCATCCAAATCCATTTGCGAGATGTCTTTTCTTTTCATGCCTCCGTCCTGAAACAATATTGTTATGTTTATTATTATTATTTCTTTCTGGGCGGGTTACCTTTATTCGTTGTCGAACGAGTTGATTTCCAAGGAAAGAGTGGAGCAAATGTCTGGTTTTGTGTGTAGGCTAATTGATGATCTAAAGCCATTTATGATCAATTCACACAGTCAAAAGTGCTGGTTGGGCCAAGCTTACGTTAGTGAAGTTGAAGAAAGCTGTAATGTACTTTGCTAAGAAGTTGATTAAAGCCTGATGTATACTAGCTGCGTTCCCAATAATTTTAAGCATCGCACGTTGTAAGCTTGTAGATCGGCTATTTTCGGCACGCAACTGTTGTACGACAAAATATTAATTAAGTATAAGCATGCCCTTGGAGTATCATAAGAGTGGGTTCTTTAAGTCATTTGGATAGGGCAGAGTGGATGAGGTGCTCTTACAGATGGCTTGCAATTCAGACTGTAATTAAACAGATCAGTGTCTAATACACAGCCTGCTATCCAGCAGCAGTGCAGCCAAATCTCTGTGGGAAGAACTTCCTGAGGTTCTCAGGAGCTGCTCAAGGTCACAACATTCAATTCAGATTCTCCCCTCCCATCATTTCCATCTCCATTGAAATGTTGACTAAAAAGTAGTGTAGTACCTTGACTTGACATTTCATGACTTGTTTCAAGACGGCAAGGATGCATGGTGATCCATTCCATTTGAAAAACTGACATCTACTCTTGCACAATTATCAACACACAGCAATCACAACAAATAGTTTTCTCTGTTCTGGAATCCTGCAAACATTGGATCCTCCATTTTAAAGATATTGAATGATCAAATATACCTCAGGGAAACCTAACCCCAAATCAGAGGGGTCAAGGTTTCTTTTTTTGGCATTGCCTACCCACTGGTAGTGGTAGGCAATGCCCTTTTGGAACCCATGCCCCTCGGTTATGCAATACCCATTGTACCTATTGTCAGAGTACTTATTGCACTACCCATTATCATTGTAGTTGGAGGCAAGTCTATAATGTCAGTACTATTGACATATTGAAGACATCAGGGATCTCCATATACGGGCATTAAGGCACACAGACAGACGCAGACAGATAGATACATTGTGGATTTTCACTTATGGACAACCGCACACTGTGTGTGTAGTTGGATAATGTACAGTACGCTCGCACATGTGCGTGCGTGCGCACACACACACACACACACACACACACACACACACACACACACACACACACACACACACGCAGTACATATATATGTGTTAGCATATGAATATATATTTAGACTGATGCAGTTAACAAAAACTCTCATATAGAGGCTATACTACAGTGTCACACAAAAGTAGCACAAATAGCCGATGTACAAGCTCACAACACGTCGCATAGCTCGTGTTGTGAGCTTGTAGATCTGCTACGTTCAAATTTTTAAAGAGTCAAGGGTCAACTCAAGCCTGTCTGTGGGTTTTATAAATATTGAACCAATGAAAAGTATTAACAAGAGTTTGTGACTAAATAATAACTACATTAAATCCATTGGAACATAGGTACCTTTTTTCTTCTTTTTTTCCTGAAAGGTTGTGGTTTTGGACATACAAGGTTTCTACTTCAGTCGACAGCAACGATATCTTCGTCCACAACATCCTCAAGCATAATGGTTGGAGACGTATAGAACTTCAGTGGTTATATCTCTTGGCAGATTTTGAAAAGACAAAAATAGACAGCCGAACAGAAGAAAATAAAAGCAGATACTGTATATGGCCGTTGAGACTTGTCAAGCTGCTTTGCCTGTGTCTTTTGAACTGGAAAGTTTGAAGGTAGTTTAGAGCTTGTTGGATTCGCTTGGATGTCATCATGTATAAGACATCACTGTTTTTTATCCCATTAAGACCGGGAACGCATCTGTGTAATTTTAGATTTGAGCTATAACTGTTATTTTATACTTTGGCTATTCAAAAATATCAGATATACGAGCAGATATACAAAAATAGCAGATATACATAGCAGAGCTTGTAGATCTGCTATTTTTGAAAAATCTTGAAAATTTGTACAAATCTTTGAATATATATATTTTTTAAGCGAACATTTGTAACTCAAATCTTTGCTTCTGGAGGTCCCTGGAACAACATATTTTACAAATGTTCGCTTTAATAATAGAATAAAATAGCAGATCTACAAGCTGCTCGTAGCTCGAGCCTGTACAGTATATCGAAAATTATTCAAAGTATTGAATAGCCAAATAAATCTAAAATGACACAGATGCGTTCACGGATTGAATGGGTTAAAAGGATGTTGAAGTTCTTAGAAATGACTCACAGAAATGGGAGCCACAACCTTTAGCCTGTTTATAGTTAAAGGTTTTTAATTGACTTTCCTCTGGACATATAGGTTTGCCTCTTCTAGCTCTTTATTTTATGACAAAGTGTTGCACTTGAACAGAACAAAAAAAAAAACATAGTATCTTAATCAGTCTCAAACATTGTATTGCTTTCTCTCTACCAATAAAAGCGCAGTTTTATCACAGAAGCAGCATAAATATTCTTGATTTATATCAGGTGATAAAGCAGCGTGTCTCATAAGCTGCCACAACAATCTACCTGCTCTAATTACAAAAGCAACCATAAAATGTCAGAATAAAATGCAATGTAAACATATTCCAGACATCCACATTGCACTATCAATGCATTTTAGTGTTTAATGTACATGGAGTAGAATTTTATATATATATATTCTTATATATATATATTCTTATATATATATATATTCTTATATATATATATATATATATATATATATATATATATATATATATATATATATATATATATATATATATATATATATATATGTACAGTATATGTTGGGGCATGCTATCTTATGTTCTTACTGATAAGCTCACGATACAGCCGCGAGAAATAATTTGTTGAAGGTACAGCGAATCCAAATCAAGATGAATGTAATCTTTAGTTCAGTTAATGCTACCACAAATCTAATAAACTGATGGTGGAACCAATCCTTGTACGATAAGGAATTTACATCAATCTCATTATTATGTCAGAGTTGAACATGTGTATATCTTGCATTTAAGATCTGAAAATGGCAAGACGAAGCAGCCGAGCCAAGGAGAACACAGAAACTGTACAGATATATTGCAGGCAGTTATCGTATCTAGGTCTTTGAGCTGGTCACTTTGAGATGTCAGTAAAAAGTCTATTGTTTTTAAACTTATTTTTCATGTACAAGGTAACAAAATCAGTTCACCACAATCAATCAATCATCACCATTTTCTGAAGATATTTCCCCCCAGTGTTTATCATCTAATAGGGAAATTGCCATACAATTTCCTGAAAACACATTCATGCTCTCCCAGAGGAAGAACTACTTGGTTTTAGTGACCCCATGACCTCTTCTTTAGTGCCATTATCAGTTCAGTTTAGCCCCGTAGCAGCAAGTCTCTAAGGATGGCAATGTTGATTGTTGGGATGGTTGGTCCTTGGTGTTGCTTCATCCTAGCTTCTTTTGAGTACTGAAGTCAAAAGTAATTTAATGTTGTGGGGGGGGGGGAACATTAGCTCTTGAAATGGATGCCCAGATCCTTATGGCCATCCCAGAAATGAGTAAGTTGTAAGTTTATGCTTGTTAACCATATATGATGGCCCAGGAGGCATGACTTTGATGTCAGGACTTCGGTACTGAATTAGTGTAGATTTGCTTCAGCCGTTTTCCTCATTGTCCAATGTTAGACATTTCGTAACTTTTGAATTGCTCGCTATATTATAGCGCCTTTATCCAAAGGGCTTTACAATGTGCATTACGTTCACCCATTCACACACACATCCAATGGTGGAGGAAACCATACAAGGCACCCACCTGCTCAACGGGAGCGTTAAGGCGTTCAGTGCCTTGCACAAGGACACATGGACAATAACCCAGGGGGAGCAGGGGATGGAACCGGGAACCTTCTGATTTCAAAGCGACCGCTCTACTTCCTGAGCCTCTGTTTAACAAAAGAGTGACTAGAGGGGAAGCAATCAACTAGCAGGGTTTTCAGACTCTTTTAGTCTTGTTGTCTAATGTGTTAACCACATGAACACTACTGTAGCATCCCTAATTTCAATTGGGCATAATATAAAACATTCAGCAAAAACAGGCGAACATTCAGCAAAAATAGGTAAACAATCGGCGAAAATAGCCGTTCTACAAGCTCACAGTGCATCGCAACGCGCCACGTTTGTGACCGCGTAGATCGGTTAGTTTTATACATATATGACATATGAAGTATACATTTAACTGGTTAAGCCCTCCACATTTTAAATGTGTAGATTTAGCAACAAAGCTGTACATTCTGCTCTGGTGATGAGATCTTCTGTAGGACATGTCTTCGTTGTAGCGACCTTAAATTTCATTTTTAGCTATGTTCACATTCATGTCGGTACGTTTACAGGGCTGACCCTTTTTTGACATTTTGTTCAATATGATTGTACCTAATAGGTTCCCTCTTCCCTCTCTCCTCCTTCATTATGGAAGAATTATTAACATCTGCTACACAGACATCAGGAGAAGTCATGCATGGCTTAATGGCCCCTTGTTTAGACATTTATGGGTAAGGATGTTATTATTTCCAGATTTATGATCAACCAGATATAGGGTGCACTTTCCCTGAGTTTCACCTTGCAATTATTTATTTTGATTTTTACGGCAATAAAGTTTCACATCATCCCGGACCCTACAACTGATATGGATGAGTGAACATACCTAGGCAAATTAGCTAAAAAATAATGTTTTATCTGTATTTCTATCCCTTATTGCTTTGCAAAACATAAGACAAACCTGTTTGGTCAAAAGCTGTTTATACTGTATGCCGTAAATGAGTTTTACTTTAACTTGACAAAAGTATTGCATAGAAGTACATACACAACAATATACATGCAGATAGATGCAACAACACTGCATTCCATTGTAAGAACAAATGCCTTAAAAATAAAATGGATTTAAAGATTTAAAGACCAATACCAGGACCAAGTTAAAGCATACACGCACACACACACACACGCGCGCACGCATGCACACACGCGCACGCACGCACGCACGCACGCACGCACGCACGCACGCACGCACGCACGCACGCACACACACACACACACACACACACACACACACACACAGTAACAATGTTTTGCACAAACCCTTCCTGACATTTTGTCTCAATGCCCTGGAGCAGCCTTGAGGAAGTGTACCTCTGACCAAGGCAATCACTTCATTCACATCAGTTAATAGAAGTCATAAAGCTTGAAAAAAGTACTTGTATCTCTCTCTCTCTCTCTCTCTCTCTCTCATTGCATATTTTTTTGCAAAGTGAATTTTTCAAATTATCTTTGGTAAGTTAAATTGTGACAGATTTGAGGTGTAACAAAATAAGGATGCATGCAAAAGGTGTGTGTGTGCGTGTGTGCGTGTGTGCGTGCGTGCGTGCGTGCGTGCGTGCGTGCGTGCGTGCGTGCGTGCGTGCGTGCGTGCGTGCGTGCGTGCGTGCGTGCGTGCGTGCGTGCGTGCGTGCGTAAGAGAGGGGGGGGGGGTTATTGCAAGAGCCACCATCTGGTGCCAATGCATGGTGTTACTCACCATGACCAATTGTGTTATAAGATTATTGAATAATTAGAGAGTGGATCATGACTACCCACAGAGCACGCCTTTCAAGTGTATTAGAGGCTGCGTCTCAAGGTCCTGTTCACAGAGAGACTTAAATGCGATAGACTTAATTTATACTTGGTTGCACGCCGGTGTCACGCCCCGAAAATATCAGATCTATGATCTATTTGTAGATCGGCTATTTTTGCCGCTAATCAAGCTCTAGAAGTATACTTGATATAGAAACACAAATGTTAACTTTGGTGTCAGTGTCAGATATTCCCTTGATTTCCCTCCATTCACTTTACCTTGCACCAGGCTTACCCACTGAATAACAAATGCCTCTCTATGTGCTCTGCTTTAATAACAGACCTGCTTCGACAGGTCTGGACAACCGGATCTCCATATATTTTGATATACGGGCATATCTGACCGACTCGCCACCGGGCACCGCACTCCCTCAGATCCTTGCCGATGCGCGCGCTGATTTTGAAGTCGATCGGTCTTACAGTAAAAACCAAATGTATTTAATACCTATTGTAACTACGTATCTCTGTGACAGTAGTATTTTCATGCTGGCATAACTGAAGGATATGTACAGGGCAAGGTTCGAGCCAGAAAATGACATGAGACAGGAGACTCTACTATAGCCAAGAAGAGATAGACATGGACCACCTGTAATCATGCCACGAGAAACAGTTCACTCAATGACCTGGTGACCTAAGATGACGTGTTAATGTAGTTGACAGAAGTTACTGGGAAGTAGGACACAGAAACTTCCACAGAAAAGGGAGGAGAAGGGGAAGTGTACCGGATTGCCTTAGTTATTATTATTAGGAAATGTGCCCATGTAATAGGGTGTGTCTGCTCACTCATACATAAGTTACAAATCAGTATATCCGTTAACTCTCTCAGTGCCACGCCCCGAGATATCCCGAGTTTTTCCCGAGTACCCTCCCTGCCAGCACGAGAAATCCCGAGTTTTTACTTTTGACTGTGGTCGCGCTATTCTGTTTATTTTTTACGATCACTTTCGCTTCCTGACTCCTTCAGACTCATTGGGTTCCGGTTTCATGACGCAGATTCCGTTTCCGGTTCTCATTTTTTTCCCGCGGTCATTTTCGTCCAGAATAGGGAAAGTCACGGTTTTTCACACGGTATAAAAAGCGAACGGAGAGGTCCACGTCTACTCTCTTTGGTCTGGGTGACGATCAGTCATCGTAGTCGTGTATCGCATCGTAATTTAGCCCGATCAACGATTGTCGAAAATGTCAACATCCGGTTATGACCGGATGTGACGTGAGCCTGTTTGGGAGGGGGCGAGTGAGCCAGCGAGGTCATCAATGTGTCGATTTGTTGCTCTCTACTGGTAGAACTGTATTATGGGTTTAAAAACCCAATCAGAAAAATTAAAAAAAAAAAAAAACGCAAATTGCTGGCACTGGGGGAGTACTTTATGAAAATACTCTTGGCAGTGAAAGAGTTAATATGAGTTTAATATAAAAGGCTGGATGAAGTAAGAGAAATACTCAAAAACGCTCACTGGCATAATATTTCAGTCATTATTTAAGAACATGGACAATAATTGGTTGAGAAACAGTCTTATAAAGGGTTATGCGTATTTTAGTTCTTATGCTGTAACTATAATCTTACAGTGTTATAAGCTGATTATAATGCATTATGGACATGGGATGCATAGCAAGTGTTACCAAAAACACTAATCTTAGCCCTATCCCCACCCAACACAACAGTGGTGTCCCCTGTTTTATTCTTAGTCAGGGTGGTGGTCCCTGGTTCACAATCAGTTGAAAACCCCTGCTCTAAATGCCCAATGTCTTATTTTGGAATAGAATGAATGCTTCATATAAAGATCTGATTTCTGTACATATTCACCAATCTCCCTTCGACTGAAATTTCCCTGCTGAACTGAAACAAGACTTTAAATGAGTCTTGCATTGCTGTGGGCAGTGAGAAATGTTTTATTAATGAAGGATGCACTTTGTCTCAGGTGAAATACTTTCTCAAACAGCAAGGGACTATCATCAAGGCCACCCACTGCTCCAACACTGAGTTAGACTGAGCTAAATGGGTTTGCTCCCTGCTCTCAATCCAGATCATCCATTTACTGTTTAGGGAAACTGTGGTTTTAGTAACTTTCTTTGTGTCCAGGCAGGATGGCAAAATGAAAATGAGGTATATAAAGAATCTGATTAGTGTGAGGGAGTTGGCTCTCAGATTTCAGTTTGACTCAGACTCAAATCTCAAATTGAAGAATTTCATTCCAAAATGAGATATCCTCCACTTGATATGACAGTAGCCTGCTCTCGTCAAATGTATTTCTGCACAAAAGTAAAGCACAACATGAGTTAGATTCTAAAGTTACTGTATGAGTCATCTGATAAAATCCTCTGTATTTTTGATATTTTGACTGAAACCCCAGTACCAAATCTTTTTTTCCCCCAAAATAGATATTTTGAAAGCAACAAACAGGAGTGCACCCATAATATTGCATGACCTAAAGACTATCCACACTGAATCAGGAGACTTCTGCTATCTTATAGGTGAGGCAGACTCACTAATGACTCCTTCTGAGGTTCATTCATACATGCTGTGCAGCAAGAATTTCTTCTCTTTCTAATAACACGTTTGACAGTTTGTGGTTTATGTTATGACCCCTGATGTTATGTTGCACCTGCAAAATGCATGGCATATAGAAATATGCAGGAAACAAAAATACCTTTTCATGATCGCTTTCATAGCGTTTACATCGCAACAAAGCATCCCAGACATTATTGCACAAGAGAACTCTGGGTCTACCATTTCTTCCTGTACTAAGTGTGACATCCTGTTGACCTCGTACTGTGTCAATATGTTCTGTATTTATCAAATGTCAAATTCCTGTACAGTATATTGTACTTTAAAAATGTAACTGCTTCTGTTTCTGAACAGACAGGAAAAGTTGTGTCGCTAAAACAGCACTCACAGCCAAATTCATTAAGGCTTCAGTATGAGCTCATCTGAAGATAAATAAACATTTGCCTCCTGGTTTATCTAGAGGCATCTTATTCATGTCACGAGGCCTTGCGCGCCATGGGGAGCGCAGAGACTAAGTGAGTAACATTCTTGTCATGCACTTGGCTCCAGCATTTTATTCTGAACAGTGAATTGAAGTGTCGGGTCTATGGCCTGTTATCTTGTCATCCACGTACTGCCCTGAGATGTATTTGACAGCCTCTCTGACTCCTAGGCTCAGGGTATTATGGCATTTTGAGCCTCTCATTGAAATGATTTATGTGGATGGCACAGATGTTGCTCACAACCCTGATTTTTCATTCAATCACTATCTATCTTGCCGTTTTAATTATCCCTATGAAAAGTCCTGCATCCCTCCTCTTCAACGGCTCTTGAGACCATATTAAGGCCTTGAGATTCCTGCTCCTATCAGGTACTACACCAAGCCATTCACTTCTCTCCTCCTGTATGTTATTGAGTGGCCATGAAGTTAAGGTACTTGGGAAGGTGTACTATAATTCAAAACAACCACCACCAAGTTTGCAACATAAACAATGTGTTTGAAGAGTTTCTGTGTCAAATAAACATCCACAATGCAAGACCGTTACAGAAGAACAAATATTGTGTTTGATTCGCGAATTGGGCCTTTACGGTCTTCTTATTTTTGCACCATTGTGCCTTATACTGTAGGAGTACGTTTATACTGTATCTATTTGGCATTAGTACCATTAGACCATTCTTTTTTTGAGTGTTACCCAGTAGAATATTGTAAAACAGAATTCTACTGTCACAACCAGATGGTTAGCATAATATTCCTTCTGAGTAGCTGAAAAGAGACATTTTGATTTCTCCAAACAGACTGTCTTGGGGATGGAGCCAAAACCAGCAGCAGTTCAGCAGCCACAAGGACTTCTATTGGTGGCTGTCTATGTGTATTGTACTGGATGCCAAGCTGCTTGAATGCATACAGAGACTGAATGTTAAAGTACTGAATACCAGTGGGGGCGGCAGTGGTTCAGGTGGTTGCGGGTTGCACTTTGGAATCGGAAGATTCCCGGTTGGGATCCTCAGCTCCCCTGGGTGTTGGAGTGTTATTGAGCAAGACACTAAACCTGTAACTGCTTCCTCTGCCTTCAGTTGTGTGAATGAGTGCGTGAATGTAATGTACATTGTACGCTTTCGATATATAAATGCACCATTTAATATTTACCATTGGTTTTCAAAAACGGCGGATCTACAAGCTCGTGTCACATTGTGATGCGTTGTGAACTTGTAGATCTGCTATTTTCAGTATTTTTTTTTCAAATTTGTGTATAAATGAATAAAAAAACACATTTAATAGATTGCCCACAATAGGGACAAGTTGAAAGTGGTTATAAAGAATTGTTAGTGTATAGAATTTACCTCTCTTTTAGGAAATGAGTAGTACTGATATAGTGAATTAGCAAATTAATTAGTGAATTAATATTTAAAAAAAAACATTATTAATACATTGTTAATACAACATAACTTATACAATTGGGGTGGTTGTATTTTGTCTCCCTGCTCTTCTATTGAGACATTTAGATCATGTCAAAGGTCATGTCTCACCAGTAGACACAGGATCTGACATTAATTTTGACCTATTAGCACAATGGTAAAAAAAAATCAGCACAGGAAACCGGGTTCAAATCCGGGGTAGAAGAGGAAAGTTACATACAGTAGTGCAGCTTTAATGCAAAATATACACCTATACAAAACGTCATCAATTATTTTATTCATAACGTTTTGTATAGTTGTAGCCTATATATTTTGCAATAATAAATAGTGTGGCTGTCAAAAATCCCAACCAGTGTGCCAGGGCACACCTTTTGGGAACCACTGTGTAAATTTAGTTTAATGTATGACTTGTGCTGTATATGGGGGTTTGCTCTGTAAAGCTCTCTTAATTGTCAAATAACAAGAGCATAGTAGTATTTTATTTATCTGAACCTACAGTATGACTTCCCAACTATCTGATCAGCTGAATAATAAACTAAAATGTGTTGTAAAGCAAATTAATTTATTTTTGATTGCTTTTATTTGTATACTAGAGCTAAGAGCATTTTAGAATTTAGCCTCCTTATCGTCTCCGCCAGGCCAAAAGGCATGGCGAGAGTATGTTTTGCACCCTGTCCGTCCGTCCGTCCATCCGTGTGTCCGTCCGTCTGTGATTTTTTTTCTTCGGATTGGCCTGTTATAGCGCCACCAGGAGGTGGCGCTATAATACCTCCTGCTGTGTGTAGATATCACTCCTACAGATTTCATCCAAACCTCACGCAAATCGGTACACAGTATCTCTATAGTCATGTGATCAACACGGATTTGTCAGATTTTCCATTCTATCCTGATTGGCTAAGATTGACTTCCAAAGTTTGCAGGATTGGTTCGTTTTGAACAAAATGCCTCAAATCATCAATGCAGCATGCGATTTCTGTGAAATTTTGTACGCACCTTCCCACTAGGCTGAGGAAGAAATGACACCCTTTTCACATTGGCCTGTTATAGCGCCACCAGCAGGTCTAATTTAGCAAAACACATTTTTGGAACAAAATGCCTCAAAACATGAATGCAGTGTCCGATTGAAAGGCCTAAGAAGAAATGGCACCCTTTTCACATTGGCCTATTATAGCGCCACCAGGAGGCCACAATAACCTACCTGACCTGGCGGAGACCTGTGCTCCGAGGAGCACTTTTTCTAGTTCTTGATTTTTTCCCCCCATGTTTATAAATTGCATTACACTGAAAGAAATAGTTAATTATTCATTATCCCTAAAACACAGAAGATTCGGTTTGTATAAATCTATATTACGGTATGTTCAATAATCAATTTAGTGCAATGAATAATTTCTAGGTGAAAGCTGAGAAATAATTATGTTTTTCAGTTGAACCTCTCAGTTTCTTCATTTCCTAAAGCTGGCAACATTGTACGACATTGCCCTCACTTTCACTTCCTCAAAATAATATTCCAGCCCCCGCAGAGCATTACATTGACTTGTGTACCCATAACGAGATGACATATCCTTGATGTTGATATGGCAGATAACAAGACGCACATCCTCAGTTCTTGGAAGTGCACGCCAGTAGCAGTAGTGGTGCTGCTCTCATCTGAAGCTCTTTCCCCGGTCCTTGGGGTATCAGATTGGCGGCACACTCTACTCTACCTGCTACCTTTTTCCTCTGCGGTTTTGTTTTTCCCACTTAAGTGGCTGAGCTCCTCTCCACGGTTCCAGCAGACCTCATGCATTTTTATTGCCATCTGGAGAATACCAACAGGTCTTAACAAGCGGGCTCTTGCCGTAAAAACTGCTTACCGTGGAGACGGACTCTGAGTCAACTAGATTCATTTGACTGGCCATGACCCTGTGTGTGCGTGTGCGTGTGCGTGTGTGTGTGTGTGTGTGTGTGTGTGTGTGTGCGTGCGTGCGTGTGTGTGTGTGCGTGTGCATGTGTTTGACAGTGAGCAAGATAAATAGAAAAGGAATATGGTCCATATGCTGTGATTAAGGCATGACAGAGTACCGTCAGTGTGTGCTGTCACTGGGTGGTTTATATGTTCACCGTGCTATTTGACCACAGCATACATTCATACATTTTCCTGACCATAACACACCGTACATCAGTTTGTTTGTGTTTGAATAATGCACTACCACAAATAATTAAATCCTCCCTTCCCACCTCCCTCCCCCTCACTCTTTCCCAAGAGCAGTGGAGTTTGATGGGTCGTCCCAGACGCCGGCTGACATTTTGTCCCCAGTCCGACCGGATGCTGCATGAAAAATTCACTCAGGCGAGAAGCCGCGAGGAATACCCACCACCCCACCCCGGCCCCCTCTCTCTCCCTCCCTCTCTCCTCCTGTGTGGAGCCTCTCAGTGGGGAGTGCAAGGTGAGCAGAACTTGAGCTTGTCATGGCTGTGCGCCTCTGACAAACATAAGTAGATGCTAATGGCAAAATCGTGACAGAGCAGAGTCCCACCACCATATGGCTAATTGCCACAACAATATCCTCTGTGTTATTAATCACGTTTTCATAGCGTGCCATGATAATTGGAATAATTAGGAGGCGAAGAGGCACAGGGATGCCTGTGCAGCGTCCCCTTGCACAAAACGAACAGACTCTGGAAAAAATGTGTCATTTTCTTTTTTTACCTCCTTTCCCCCCTGGCCTGTCCTCCCCTCGGCCCCCCTGGGCGTCCCTGTTCACCTCACTGTTGTCTTTCCCATCGTTTTCCCCTCCTGCTCTCTCCCTTCTTCCCTCTCTCCCATTCTCTCATTCCCTCATCCTCCTTTACCTCGCTAATCGCTCTCTAGCTCCCCATTTCCCTGTCTTGTTTACAGTTTTGCGGTGAAAAATGGAGTTGGTAATTAATGAATACACTGACTTGCCTGTCATGGGGACCTTGGCTGTGAATAGTGGTGGGGCGTGGAGGGGGCATCTCAGGTAGCTGAATGAGGGCACATGCCCAAGTGCATCTGAACAACAGAGATTAGGGAGTCAGCCCTTTGAGGGCCAGGCTGTTGCTATCTCAGCAGTTTTTATTTACATTTCTTTTGACAGTTGTCATGTAGTTTGCGAATTGTTTGCATGCACATTGCGGTATAGTACATACTGTGTATCATGCTGAAAAGCAGGAGTCTTTAATATTTATTGGGAAATGTCAATGTTTCATGTCAAAGTGCTAATTGTGGGTCAAAGTTACTTAATGAACTGGAACTAAAATTAAAAAAGGGGGGAGTAGCATGACATCGCAGGCTGGTATTTTAGAGGCTTCTGTATCAGGCCTCGAGAACTCAATGAGCACTCTTCCAGCAGTCCTTTTTTATAGCGTCCGGTAGACCCTGATTTACAATGTAGCGATTCGCCCAGCCATTGTGCCCATAAATCTCTCTGTTTATCCAGGAACAGCCTTAATGTCTCGGCGGCACTCACACAGTCATTTTGAAAGCCTAACTTTATTGATTCTGACAGCGAGTCAATCAATAGGACATCTGTAGCATTAGGGGCCTATTCCGGTCGTCTGGGCTCTTTCTGCCAAAAAGAGTTTGAGAGAGATCCAACTTTCCCTGTCGCCCCCTAATGAAGATGTCATTCCTTCAGCTACATGACCTCCATTTGAAAATAATGAGGGTCATGGAGATGCAGTACAGTACAGTAGAGACATGGAGATCATCAGTGGGCGACTGAAGAGGAATCCTAGACATGGTTGACAAAAAAGGCCACAGACATTGTTTCAACCACATGAACCCTATTCTGGGCATGTCATAATAATAACATTCAGCAAAACCAGTGGTGGAAGAAGTACTCCAATTTTAGACTTAAGTATACCACAGCGTAAAAATACTTTGCTAAAGTCCTGCATTCAAAAGCTTACTGAAGTCAAAGTGCAAAAGTATTAGCAGCGAGATATACTTAAAGTAGCAAAAGTAAAAGCACTCATTATGCCCATTTCATTGTTATTGGACTGTAATTGTTGATCACTAGAGGTTCGGGCGCTATGCAGCCCTCACATCTAGAGTTATGGGCTACTACATTATGCTGATCCGACCAATATGTCTGAGTCATAGTCAGAGTACCCGTTGTACCTGTCTGTCTGTCTCCCTTTTGTGCCCATATATGGAAATCTCTGTATCTGTCTGTCTACCTGTGTCCCTTTTATGCCCATATATGGAGATCCCTGATGTCATTAGTATATGCCCATACCCTGTATATTGGCATGCCCATATATGGGTCTATTGGTTGGATCGGTGGTTCTGGACAACTGGATATCCATATACAGTATGCCCATATATGGACATATTGTCAGATCTGCAGTTCTGGACAACCGAATATTCGAACAACTTGGCGGTGGGCACTGCACGCCCTCGAGTCCTTGTGAGTTTGAAGTAGGTCGGTCCCATAGCCTACAGTATATGCACATGATCATATTATGTGCATTGCGGTCGTATCTGTGGCTCTGGACAACCGGATCTTCATATGCCTCTATAAGAGAATATCGGGTTTGTTTATGGTTATATCTGAGTCATAGTGACATGCCAACAGACATGACATCTGACATTTCACTTCTCTTCACTTTTCCTGAATTTTCTTTTCCCCCCCTTTGTCGTTCCTGTGAAATGAGGCCAATTTACACCTGACACCATTTCACACTAGGCAAATCCCCCCCTTGTCCGTGACAATGCTTGGACAATCCACTGATGTTCCATTGAAGTGCCAATGCAAGGGTCTCTAAAACTTTGGAATGTCACATCTGTATATACAGTATGGGCGGGTTTGTTTATGGTTATGTTTGAGGCAGAGTGACGTCAGAGGTTTGCCGGCCGGCCGGTCCTCCCTTGACTATTTGATTTACAACAATGTATATGGCTTAAATTGTTAATGGCCATGTCAATATCCTGGGAGAAGGGTAAGGCACAACGACATAAATGTAAACTATGTCAAATCACAGTGCATCATCTTCAAAACCTTTACACAGCCTGTCTCATATGTGACTTTAATACATTTCGTTATTGTTCCGTGCATCAGGTCTCTTGCGGTGAAGTAGAAGTTTCTCAGAATCCATTGTTTCAGATTGTCATTTCCCTAATCAACCTGAGGTCTCATTAATGACTGCACTCTCCATTTAAGCAATTATCCTCTCTAGGGCTCCCTGTTAACACGTTTCACACCTCTCTCAATATCTCTTATCAACACTTCTGATGACACAGCCATGGTCTGTGCTATTTTCTCACTCCTCTCTTTCTCTGTCTCTCTCTGTCTGTCTGTCTGTCTGTCTGTCTGTCTGTCTGTCTGTCTGTCTCTCTGTCTCTCTGTCTCTCTGTGTGTGTCTCTCTCTCCCCCCCCCCCCTCTCTCTCTATCTTTTCTCTGTCTGTCTCCTTCTCACACATACGCATATAAACAGATACACCAAGATGCACAGATATGCAGAGAAGCGCAAGATTAACACGCACACGTCCATTTCCCTTTGACATAACTGTTTATAGTCGTCTATGGAAGCTATGATATATGCAGAATAAGCAGGACGGAAATATGTTTCTTCATACATTAAGGTAGTAATGTACACTCCACCCCCACCACACACACACGCACACGCACACACACACACACACACACACACACACACACACACACACACACACACACACACACACACACACACACACACACACACACACACACACACACACACACACACACACACACTGATGTTTCAGGCAGTTAAAGGCCCAGGAACGGCAAAAAGCAGCTGCTCCTCCGACCATAAAGCACGGAGCTGGGCCTTTAATTGTCACTGTGTAGAGAGGGAATAATCTCTACCCAAGTCCTCCCTGGGGACTTGGGTAGAGAATGAAGAGGAGGTGGAGATAGGTGAATGGACAGAATGAAAGGAGGGATAGCAAGGTGTGGGCACATATTTTGGCACAGCCAGCTGAGTGAATGGGCGGAGGGTTGATTATTCCCCTTTTAACCACATGAACCTTAGCATGCCTATTTTGGGCATGTCATAATAGGTGAACATTTGGTGAAAATAGCAGATTTTTGCAAGTACTGTGAGCGTGTAGATGGAAAAAAGGAAGGGTCCATGTATAGACCACGGAGAACCTCAGGTTTAAGTGGTGAACTGTTTCTTTTTGGGCATCACGAACGACTCCAGACTGAAACTGGATATTGTATATTAGATGTTTTATTATTGTGCAGTGTGTGTTTTCTTTCATATTTTATAAACTTTTTTCTGCTCGGGCGTAATCCCAGAAAAAACGTGTCACTAAGCAAAAGGCATATGTGAGACTGTGGATGTGGATGCACACAGCACTGGGCAACTCTCATATACGTGAATGATTCAGAGCTGTTTGAATGAGAAAGAGGGCAGCACTGAGCAAAGCCGTGCATTTTAATATCGAAATCCGAATGAATGAAGAAGCCAAAGACGGCAAAAGGTTTCACACCTACATGAACCCTATGACATGAGAGTTATCTGTCTTCTAAACTTTACAACTTGGTTCAAGCTGCAAGAGCTCACAGGCCTCCTCCCTCTGAGCCCCACTACTGAAAGGCTCTGTGTATGCCAGCCTCTCCCGCATCTCTAGAGGTGAGCTCTAGGTTGATCCCCATATTAGTTTGCTTTCCACTTAATGAGGCGGCGAAGCATGAAGGTCCAAGCACTCCTAAATGGCGCGTTCATTAAACCAATGGTGCTTAATGATGACGGTAAAGGCACCCGCGACCCACTGCTTCCTACTGAGGGCAGCCATTAGTGTTACAACCAGCCAGCTGGGGGGGCAAAACAACACAGGGAGGTAACTGTCAACTGTCAACAATGTCGCAAGGACACTTAAGCCCCCAATAAATGGCCATGCCAGAAACTTCATAGGAAACCATATAGGTAACATTTGAGCTTTACTCTACAGCTATTCAGACATTTGTGCAATAATAATAGTAAACTTGGTTTGTTCATAAATATAATTTTGCTCAATTAAAGCATTTTGCTGTATTGAAGGCAATATATAAAAAAAGACTACAGTTGACAAATGAATATGAGCAGCAGCTCTACAGCAGCTCAACACTATTAACAACATTAGTTTAAGATGATTGCTATTATTGCGGTACAGTATCTCAAAATTAAGTCATATTATACTCTTTCAACAATTTCAATATCTGAAATTGATGTCATAATGACACTGCCTTTTTCTGTTTCGTTACCACTGGCACGCTGGTAAATGAAATTCCCATACTTTCTGATCTTGTACATTTCCAAATCATAGGCTACCCTATATACATTTTGTGAACTGTTTGTGAGCTTCGAGTGACTTACAGTATAATCTTTACATTCCTCAGAAGTATAGGCACAAACAACACACAAGACCAGCAAAATATCGTTCAGGATCGCTGTCCCACTCATTTGTACGGATCAACACCATGTGAGATTTTTTTCTCCAAATACCTTTCTCATCTGCATAGACTAGATCCATTAGATCCATCTGGACAGAATACAAAATCTCCCTAATGCATGCATGGTAACGCTCCCTCCTACCTTAAAGAACTCCTCAAACCACAAACCTCCACACGCAACCTCCGCTCTGGAAACACCAACCTTCTCCGCATCCCCATGACCAAGCTCTGTACCATGGGCCACCGGTCCTTTTGCTTGGCTACTCCCCGCCTCTGTGTGTCAATCAATCACTGATATCAGGTTCCTCTTCACCTCCTCAAAGATCCTCTTTAGATCTGTCCTACGGTGGTTCTCCCCTCTTGAAAGACATTTTGGTCCTCTCGCTAATGGGGGTCGATGGTGCACCGTATCGTAAACATCTTTGCAATGATACATGTCAGACTGATTCGTTTTTTTGCTGGTGATTATTTAGTTTACACCATTGGCTGATTTTGCGTACTACAAGATGGTACATACACCGGGTCTGTCCATCAGGGTGTCCATTGTAGCCTACATATACCTTTGGCAATGCATAATAACCAGATCCATTCTTTATTAGACTGCTTTCTTTCCTACTGCATTCCCATTGCCCAGGAGTTAAAATAATTTTAAGTTTTATTAAATCAATAATATCTTTTGGGGTTTTTAGATTTTTTGGAGGGCTTTTTCTGCCTTTATTGATAGTATATTACAGTAGACTGACAGGAAGCGGGGCGAGAGAGATGGCAAGTGACACGCAGAAAAGGTTGTCGGGATCGAGACTCGAACCTGCGACACGCTGTCAGGCTACATTAGCAGCCTAGGTGCCCGGACCGCTACGCTAGCCGTCCGGGCCATCAAATGATATCTTTAACACCCAAAATCCAAGTCTGACCCACTTGGATAAGGATTAAAAGTTTTTAACTCTTGGGCCCATGCAGGAGATGATCACCTCGTCTGACCCAGAGTACAGGATTTTAACACCAGGTTTGACAGCTGAGTTGTCAGATATTCATTGTGATCTCTCTCTGACTAAGTGGGGAACCAATAGCCTGCACTGACAACTCGAAAGAGCAGGAATCTGCACAAAATGTGTGACTGATGGTGACTGATAAGACTGAGACATTGAATCAAGGGGGGTCATACTGGTGAATGGAATGTCATATTGAACTCGAAGATTGAAACTGTCAGGTTTGAACGTTGTATGAACTGCTGCGTTGCTGTGTGTGTGTGTGTGTGTGTGTGTGTGCGTGTGCGTGTGCGTGTGCGTGTGTGTGTGCGCACGCGCGCGTGTGTGTGTGTTACATGGTCTATTGTAGGTAGGTGTAGACTGTAGGGGTTGACCCCATGGCCTTCCTTCTTGTGCAATAGGCCAAAATCTAAACTCGGTTTCTGATTTAAAGGCTTCTTATAGCTTCTATAACTTAACTTATTACTTAGTTTTATTTCCCTTTTAACACTTTTACAATTGTTTATATTATGTCAATAATCTCAAACGTTCCTCTTTCTTCCTCTTAGCCCAAGTAGTGAGAGCACATAGGGTTCTAAGGATGGCAGCCAGGTCATTATTGGCCAGTTCAAACCACTTTCTGGTTGGTTGTAAGGAGCAATAAGGCCTCTAGGAGCCACTATCTGGACTTTGAGACTCTTGAACCTCTGAGGGGTCAAATTGGCACATTCATCTGATAACTACCCAGCACAGAGTTTTATCCGAGTGCCATTCAGGAAAACAAAGTGTCCTGTCAGTGCCAAGTTCTAGAGAATTGTGAGCTGATGTGGGTGTGTCTGCAATATTCTGATGACAATGTTTGACTAATGCATTAGAGCACATATCCGCTATATCTAAGTTGCAGAAAAGTATCATGTCCCACTTCTCCTTTATTTGGGGAACCATGTAGATTGGATGGTGCACAGACCTACAATTTGGCCAAAACATTTAAAATGCAATAAGAGCCAGTGTTCTTGTGTTGGGTTGTCCCAAGCCTGAAACCAATTACACATCAATTATAGGAAACAGCTACTGTACAGTATATCAGACAGCTTGAGTGCATTCACATCCCCTCCAGAGATACAAGCAGCATTGCTCAAGTTGAAGTTCGTTGACGTCATATCTGTGACATTTATGTGAACAATCAAACGAATATGTCATCAGCAAAAACAATAGACATTAACAGCTCGTCATTTCTCTTCAGAACATGGAATGTATCATCGACCTCAGACATGAAAGGAGATGCCGCTGCACCTGTAAAGGCAGCCCGTCTGCTTTCTTGATGTGTCTGAGGACTGTCAAATCAATTTCATCTGTCGTGGGACATTCTGAGCCGCATGTATGAAACACATGTGAGACACGACCCTCCATGATTTTAACAACGTCACAAATACGCGTTTTGATTGAATACTTTATTCGAAGTTTGCAGAATTAAGCACATGAAAGTACAGTTCAATACAAGGTCAGCGTCCCGTTCTTTGTCACATGCAAATGCAGCCAGTAGCAACACTGCAGGCAGTGAAAAGCTTGTACTACAGTGTGAAGTAAAAGAAGTCATTGAAATCAGCATGTGGTCACAGCCTTTACTGATAGGCAGTTGTCCAGAACCACCAATCTGTCTGAAATGCCCATATATGGACATACTGTATACTGATGACATCAGGGATCGCCATATATGGTCATAAAAGGAACAAGGGCAGACAGCCGAGATCTCCATACTATCGAAGGGAAACAGACAGACGGGTCCACAATTCTCTGTATCTTTTTGTCTGTGTCGCTTTTAGGCCCATATGGAGATCTCTGTATCTGTCTGTCTCCCTTTATGCCCATATATGGAGATCCCTGATGTGATCAATAGGATGTCATATCCTGGCCTCCAAATACTATGATAATGGGTACTGTGTAACCGAAGGGGCATGCATTCTGTAGGCATGACTTGATAGACTGGCCTCCAAGTCCTATGATACTGGGTACAGAACTAGTACTCTTAACGGGTACAACGGGTATTGCAATACCGAGGGGCATATGTTCCCAGCAGGCATTGACCTAGTACAAATAGACTTGCCTTGCCTATCATGTCAAACTTAAATATAAATTGTATTGTTGTCCTTCCAAATCCCATCTTATCCAAACCCCTTCACGCTCTCTGGCTCTCCTGCAGCATTGTGATAAATGGCCATGTTTCATGGATCTCTCCATGCTCACAAGATCACGTTGCGACATGTTGTGAACTTGTACATACCTATTTAAAAAAAGTGTTGGAATGTGCAATATCTTATTAATCTAGCTTGATAACAACAGCCCACAAATTACTTTTGGGCCCACTTTTTCAGTCCTTTCCGCCAGCAATACCATTTGCGCTGCCCGTGTCAAAATTGTGAAACCTTCAATTGGCAAGGTTTACTGCCTTCAAGAGTACTTAGTATTGTTTCAATTATATCGCATATTGATGACTTTGTTGATTACACATTATTGTGTTTTTATTTGTTTGGTACATAGTGATTTTGTTGAGGTGCAGGCATCACCCTCTTCAGTGCAGCTGATGTAGGGGCGGCAGTGGCTCAGGAGGGAGGGCCGAACGGCCACTTAGGAAACTGAACGTTGCCATAGTTCGATCCTGCATGGGCTCCCCCAGAGTTAGCGTCGAAGTGTCCTTGAGCAAGACACTGAAGCTTTAATTGCTCCCGATGAGCAGGTTGGGCCTTACATGGTTTCCTCTGCCGAGTATGAATGGGTGAATGTAAATCGCTTTACACAAAGGCGCTATATAAATGCACACCATTTATGTGCAAAGGATTACTTTCTGATTTCTGTATTTGTATCTGTATCTTGGGGTTAGGTACTGTACTGCATGTGTCTAAGGCTTGACGCAGACTGTATAGTAAATTGTTTACTGTTTTCTGACTTTTTTACTAGCTGACTGTACGACCGTGACTCAGACTGATTGCCTTAGGATGAAAAGTGCTGAGAGTTCTGGATGTAAGGTAAATGGTAAATGTGAAGGACAGAATTTATAGATCACAGAATAGAGATAGGTAGCATAGTAAATTAGTAATACCATGAATTACATGCCACATTGTATATTATTACCTTTTTGGTGGTACTGTATAGTACACTGTAACTTTTTATAGTATTTTATGACATACAGCTTAGAAGCATGAAATATTTTGGTGACATAGCATTGTATCATGTTTTCATATCTTTTCCAATTATTCTTTTGGATGTTAGCTTTCAAACCATGTAAGTTAAGAGCAGAGACTAGACTTGAACACACAACATATTCATATTTGTGCCCCAACCATCAAGACAGACTCTTTCTATACTGTAGGCTACATGCAACTTACTACAAGCACTTCTCAATTATTCTTTTGAAAGTTCACTTTAAAAACTTGCAAGTTAAGGGCAGAGAAAATAACTGAAAACACAACCTCATTATTGCCAAGCATGTGGCTTAACTGTCAAGCCCCTGAAACTTTTTCATGGTTCCCCTGAATGCTGACTTTCAAAAGGTGACACTGAAACACTTGAACATAAAACCTCAAGATGTTGTAGTTATTAGGATTGGGTATTAAAGGGGTAGTTCACCCCCAAAATAACTTTTTTTCTATTGATTACTGACCATCTGGAGCCTTGAATTCATAGATATTTTTTTGTTTTTGTCTCATTCCTAAGCCAATAATTTGATTATAATAAATGTGTCCCCATTGATTCCGGTAGGAGACACAAATGCATTTGTGTCTCCTACCGGAATCAATGGGGCTAAATTTATTATAATCAAATAATAAAGGAAGGAATGCGACAAAAACTAATAAATATCCATGAATTCAAGGCTCCATGGGGTGAGTAATCAATAGAAAAAAAGTTATTTGGGGGGTGAACTACCCCTTTAACTAAGTTATTTGTAGGTTGTCTCGGCTATCAGTTGGCTATACTGTAAAGGTTAGACCTGGCAATTTATTAGTTATGTACTGTAGCTTTATTATTCTAAAACTTACCCTTTTCTTTTTTAATAAAAAAAAAATGAATTTAATTCCTAATTTCATCAGGAATTTATGTGCACTTATATACAATAATGTATTGCACTTAATACAATACAACGGAATTATCTATTTTCTACACAATTTTCCACTCCATATATATTCCAGTGGTAATCTGAGCGGTTATGTAATTTTAATGTACACATACTGTCCATGAATAATAATTTAAAAAGTTGTATTCATTACACCGTACCAAACACCAAAAACCTGCAGTATTTTCCAAAAAGCGACAGAATATTCACTTTTATTTTGAAGGCCGATGCACATACTCCCACATGTCATGTCATTTATTTTATTTTAAGCACACAATGTATGGAATGGACCAAACACAGGTTTGGTCCTTTGTGAATATATCCTCGGATGTACTTAATGAAAGTCTTCTAGGGGGAAAAGTCCACTGCTGCTCAATGCCCACAGTGTCCTGTTTCAAAGCATGAGTGGCCACTCTACTGCATAAGTGAAGCACACAACACAAGTACGCATACACACATACACACATGCAGACACGCGTACATGCACTCACAGTCTGCCTGTGAGTTCCATGCCGCTCCCAGAGGACACACTAATGTATCCAAATATATTTACAACAGATGTTGCATTTTATTTTTCATGATAAAAACCCATTTCAGAAAATTTACTTCATAATGGGCAAGGCAAGTCATTTTTTTCTTTTTTCTTTTTGGCTCTTCTGTTGAGCTCTCCCATGTACAGTGAGAGAAGTGCACCACCTACTGGCTGTATGGCTCCTTTAGGCAAACCTTCAGTTCTGCTGTGGCTTGCAGTAGATCATTAATAATTTCAACTTGTAAATTAATACAAATGACAGTTTGTGTTTCTGATTAAGTGTTATCTACCTGCAATAGCCCACGACATCATCCTGGTGTTTATGGTGTATGTTTTTATTGTATTTATTTAAGTTTTTGGTCCAGC
>NC_137605.1:28936644-29024144 GCF_963280865.1 Gymnoscopelus braueri
TGTGTGGGTGGGTTGACTCGTTCCAGCACTGACTCTGACAGTAATTGATGTGATCTCAAATCTCAACAAGGTTGCTACAGCACTGTATTTTTTCCACACAGTCCTTATCGATGCGATTTAATTGATGTGATCTCAAGTCTTACAAAGGTTGTAGCCGTACTGTTTTTGTCACACAGTCCTTAATTTAATTTCACAATGTCATGCACATTACTGAACCCTTTCCATATAGATGTAATTGACATGTGTAATTAGGTAACTGCTAACAAGTGAGTGACAGTTTGCTCGTGCTAAACCAACCATTTTCCAGTGCTAATGGAAACACTGCAGAGCAAATGAACACTTTTTTTGAAAAGAGGGGTCCTTTTCAATAAATATGACTGGGCCTGTTTATTTTCTGGTTACTGCCTTTTGAAGAAAATGTACGATTTTTTGGAATTGCTCCAAAAACAAATTTTCCTTTTTTTTGCAGATGGGTTCCCAGATTGCTTAGCTCCTAATCAAAATCATAGAACTATTTTGTCGTACTGATCTACAGTATCACTCCAATAATCTTCAACTGTACCTGTAGATGTGTGTAAAATGCCCCAGAAATGCATTTAATGTGCAGCCATTGAATTGAACAATTTCTCCACCAGAAGAGGAGGATTTTCATTTTAAGAGGCTGTATTAGTCATATCACTGTATCAGTGGAGTATTTCTGCATAACAAAGTAATGGCACTAGGTAAGCAATGGAATTTCATTGAATACAAAGATTTTCATGTGTGTACATTTTCAGAAACACAGGGGGCCAACACAAATGGCCATACAATAGTTCACTAATAATAAAAAAGATTCACGGTCAATAACTCCTATCAAGAGAATTATTACTGCACAATGTATGAGATCTCACAATAAGCTAACAATAATGAAGCTGTATTTATGGGGCAATTGTCTTACAGGTCGGAAAGATAGCAGATTTTTGTACAGTATGTGTACAGGCCTTTAAAAAAGCAGTGGCAGTAACGAGACTGCCAAGACTTTAGTCAAGACACTCACAGGTGCTTGATGGTTTAATGCACTGTGAAAACAGGACCTGCATTCCTGCTGAGTTCTGGCAAATGAAGCATGTGGTTATCGCAGCCATGTTGCCAACCTTCACCGCTGAACTGCCCTTGAGCAAGGCATGTGATACAGTACATGTTGTTAATAACATATGTTGTGTTGCGATAAATGGTTGTATGGAGGAGTGCACATAATGGTGATAATTGAAAGAATAGCAAACAGAATAGCAACAAAAAGGATGTGTAAGACAGGTCTGTAAGTTTGTAATTCAGAGTTTCTAGCCAAAACAGTGAACACCTAAATTTGAACTTAGGCGTGCAGTTTTAACAAGTGTGTGCTCATGTGGAATAACCTTCACGCTCCTGCCAGCAGTAGGCCTATAAGAGGTGCTGCTTGGTTCACTAACACAGTAACCACACAGAGAGACGCCAAACTCCACAGACATTTCTGAACATCATCAGAACAGTCTTTGTTGCTTCAATGAGGATGTCCTGCCTCACTGATGACAGTGGGTCTGCATCTCAGCAGCCTAATATGCTTTGTCATGTGACATGTCTCTCTTTCTTCCCTTTAAATGAACATTGCATGGGGCGCCCCAGTGGCTCACCTGGTAAGAGCGCATATCACATGAGGCTACAGGACTTCCCGCATCTGGTCATGGTTCGAATCCAACCTGAGGCTTGTTGCTGCATGTCATCCCCCTCTCTCTTCCACCTTTCCTGTGTCACTATTAGAAATAAAGCAGGAAACAAAATCCTTAAAAATAAGTTCTGAAAATCTGTTATTTTGTATAAATTGGGCTTTAGCCTGCCTGGTACTGATAGCATCGCAGGGACTCATTTTGTTTCTCATTCGTATTCAGTCCCGTCGAATTGGGAATGGTGACATATGGTTGGTACTCCGGTAGGCCTACGTCTCGCCCCCCCCCTTCCAAACGACAGACACAAATTCAGAATTGGATTTAACACATCAATTCCCCACTGACCAGCAAGGCTGACACAATTATCATGCCAGAGACGCCACACACACACACACACACACACACACACACACACACACACACACACACACACACACACACACACACACACACACACACACACACACACACACACGTGGGCTGTTTTCTAATTGGATTAGGCTGGTGTGTGTGCAAGATTCAGAAAAGAGAGACAGACTTTAAGAAAAGCATAGATAGAGAGAGTGTGAGAGAGACAGAAGGAGAGAGAGAAAAAGAGAAATAGAGACTGTAACAGTCAGAATTACAGTTGGTTCGATAGGTGACTGCTTGTGAATCTGTCCGTGTGATCACAAACATTGTTAAGCATCATATTGTCACATTTTAAGCCCATGGCTGGCATGGAACAACTGCTTAGTTAGGGCAAGTTAAAGGTATGACATCAGAATTACTACCTGTAAATTATTTCAAGGGACTTCTCTCAGGATCGCTCGATTCTTCTCTCTCTCTCTGCTCTTTCCCTCTGTCTTAATTGACCAGGCTTGTTCGTGTCAACTGTCTGTGCATGATACTGACATCACCTGCTGTTTCCACTGAATCTGCAAAACCAGGTGAAACCATGGTCCCTGCTTTAGTCCAAAATCTTATACTGTTAATTCTACTCTGAGAGAGTACACATGTAACCAAATGGACCCATTATGTTGCATAACACAAAGTTGTACATTTATAAATGTAGGACTTTGCTATATGTATAAAGAGGAAGAGATAGGTTTAAATCAAATTGTTTTAATGAGAGGAAGTTGGGATACTCTGTACGCTGAGTGCATATACTGTAGAGTTAGCCGGGACGATCAATGTGCTATGATAGATCCGCCATCAAAGTTCAACTTCCCCTGTGAAAGTCTCACATAATCCCTTCTAAATGACTGGAAGCGGCAGCATCTGCAACACGTCTCGGTAGAATGAAAGGAAACCTGCCATTGAGGCACCAGCTAAGATTTCACACCATTACATCACCTGTCTAATTGATCCGCTTGTTTCATACCTGCATGGAAGTGCTGATGAAGTGGGTCTGTCTGGTTGCTCCCACTTGGCCTTAGCTGTGTGTGTGTGTGCGTGTGTGTGTGTGTGTGTGTGTGTGTGTGTGTGTGTGTGTGTGTGTGTGTGTGTGTGTGTGTGTGTGTGTGTGTGTGTGTGTGTGTGTGTGTGTGTGTGTGTGTGTGTGTGTGTGTGTGTGTGTGTGTGTGTGTGTGCGCGCGCGTGCGCTTGCTCCTGTGAGTTCGTAGAGAGGCAGGTATTAGCCCTGACAGATCGCACTGTTAATTGCTAATTGTGTTTCTCATTAGGCGCAGGGTGACAGGTGCTGTTAGAGTGTTGTGAGTTCTTTCAGCGTTCTCCTGTGACTCATGCTGGCTCCCCACGCGCCACGCCACCGATCCGCTCGCTAATGGCTCCCCCGAGAGCCACCATCAGCCCCTGGGCGGCGGTGCAGCGAGGGGTCGGCTTTAGATACTGTGTAGCAGCAACTGCCGCAGGGGAGGTCTCGAAGGGGGGGGTTGTCAACTCACAGTGAATAAGCTGGAAATTCAGTGTGTGTTTTTGGACACTTTACACGCATGATTAAGTTCTAAATAATACACATGCTTGTAAATGTAAAGCCAGTAAAAAGTGGTGCACGGGGAAATTTGGAGTGTTAATACAACTTTGAGAATGTAAAAAATAGACGTAAACTCACAGGTGTGATTCCAGAATGATATTAAGTGAATGGTTTGCCATTTTCAAGCGATATAGGCTTAATTGAAAGGCATACAATTTTATACAGTAAACCCAAACTGTATAGTTGCACATAAATGATAACATGATACAGTATAGTACATCATATAGCCCAGGGGTGGGCAACTTTGTAGATGGTGAGGGCCACAACATGTCCACACTCACTCTGGGGGGCCGCATTCAAAAAGCCCATAATAGTCACATATGTGATAAATAAGGGATATTAACTATTATTATTTGTTGTAACTTTGTTTTTATTTAGCATTTAGTAATGCTTCTATCAACTCACTACAGCTGTACTGCTAAACAAAACTTCACATTCCTGAGTAGCCTATGCCTTTCAGAGTATTGCTGTAACCTTGGCTTAAAAATATGCAAAAATGAACTCTAGAATTATAGTTAATAAGGCTTCTATTAAAATAAACGAAAATAAATGAAATTAAAATGGTTCATGGAAAGTTGCATGTTTGGAACAGCTCAAGGCAATAGTTCACCATTTCGGATATGTTTAGATTACTTTGTTTTTCTTTGTGATTTTTTTATTTATTTATTTTTGGCCTGGGGCCGCATTGAGTGACGGTGCGGGCCGCATGTGGCCCGCGGGCCGCCAGTTGCCCATCCCTGAGCCTATAGTCATAGATCATGCTATGATACAGTATAAGCATCCTCTTTTTCCGTCCTAAAATAAAACAATATACCAACCACATTTTCATTCAAAAGCAAAAATGAAAACTAAAGAGTTAAAATTGAAACATATTTTTCCTGTCTACTCTTGAGCCCAATTTACACTTGTCCAGTGTCGAGCAACGAAGTATAAATTAAGCATTACTGTCAAGAATTTGAGGAAAAACACCCTGTCGGTCAGTTCTTCAGCCCTGTCTGCTTAAGAATTTAACACGTTTGACGTCATTTACTTCCACATTACAAGACTACAAATGCACATGAGGCATTCAAATTTAAAAGTCCATCAGGCAGGCAGTTATAGCAGGTCAGTAATTCCAATGTCTCGAACATTTCATATTTCATTTGGGGACAATGAAATATGAAATTGTCTGCCGTTTCATTGCAACATGGTAATTGCATCTCAAACTAGCAGTGAGGAGAGCACAAATTGAGCTCAATATGTATTTTGAGGAAGGAGAATGGGCCTCTGTCTCATCTTTATTCGATTGCTGTTGTAACATTTGCACTCGCTATGTTCTCATCTTTTAGCTCATCGGAAAATAAAGACATCTCTGATGCAAAATGAGCAACACTGTGAGACAGTTATAGATGCCTCATTTATTTACAAACGTAGAGTCACAGTCTGACAGAAACAACAGCAGTTTGGGATCATGGTAGATTATATTTATGTATCACACTGAACTTAAACAATTTAGAATTTGGTTGATTGTTTCTAGTTTTTATCATCAATTTTTCAGAATCTTTTTGCCTATAATTCCTGCATGAGGCTTATACGATTGGCTGGACCTTTAAATCCAGCTTCTGGAAAGTCTCTACTGATGTCCTTAGAGGCCTGAAGACTTCCTCACAATATGAGACACCATCTCATTATTTTAAGTCCAGAGTTTTTCTTCTCTTGCTGTCTGATACTGTGTGTGTGTGTGTGTGTGTGTGTGTGTGTGTGTGTGTGTGTGTGTGTGTGTGTGTGTGTGTGTGTGTGTGTGTGTGTGTGTGTGTGTGTGTGTGTGTGTGTGTGTGTGTGTGTGTGTGTGTGTGTGTGTGTGTGTGTGTGTGCGTGCGTGTGCGAGTGCTCACGTACACTTTTAGACTGTCCTGACTGTCTCAGTGCTCTCATATTTATATACACACATTAGCAAACACTCAACATTTTAAAATGTGGTGTTTCCTGTGGTGTCTGCTCTGTCTGTATGCATCCCTCCTCTGAAAAGCTTTTTTTAGGAAGCCCGCTCGATAAAGTACCTTAAACAGACTGGACTTGACAGAGACTTCATGTAATAGAATATCCAGCTGGGGACTGAATAAGTGATTGATAATTATTATTGTTGTTGCAGACACTCCTGTGTCCCTGTTTTCCTTGCTAGTGCTGCTCTGTTGAGCATTGTTGTCACTGGCTACTAATTACAGCATAACCTTAGGACATGGCCCCAGTGGCCATGTAGGATTTAGTGAGTGAGAGACAACCCCCGTAGTGACACCTGCCTGTCCCTCACCACTGCTATTAACGGAGCATTTATCACCACTTGGCAACCACTATTAGCCAGAGTATTAACGTCTCGCTGACTCGCCTTAATGCCCAGTGGGGGGGGGGGGCCCTGACGCAGTGCCCGTAAGGGTGTGTATTGTTCTTTGGGTTCTCGTTGGGGACACGCTGCAGATCATGCGTCTAATAATAATAATTACCCCCTTAGAAGTCATCCAGGTCCCTGTCCCTGAAGCCATGTTTACAAAGAGGCTTTGCCCGGGTCCCCATGTGCTCATAGGGCGTTGCTGGTCCCTTTTTTTCTTTTTTTTTACAGCACAGCTCCCTCAGCGGCCCTCAACTTTACTGTACAACAACTCTCCGCTTCTCTCCTGTAGTCTTCTCCCTCCTTTGTCCCTCTGAGTTCTGACCCCATGCTATGTCTGTTGCAGTGGCACACCTCCTCACCACTGTACAGCTGCTAGGCTAGTGACTATTCCATGGAGAACATTGTACCCTCCCTCCCCCTCCCCCGCCCCCCTCTACACCTCCCATCACACCCATGTCGTGAGTTCAAGCCCCTCTGGGTCTTTTTATTTTCCCGCACATGCAGCAGATCCATCCGGTGACAATTAGCTCATTATCTACGGTAACTACTCCAGCAACAACCTTGGCAGTGAGTGACACGCTCTCCTGTTCTGTGTTTTTACACTGTGAATTCAACGAGGGTCCAAGAAGATACAGAGAAGTATCAGTTTTGCAAGCAAGACTTCACTTGTCAAGTCAATAATACAAATTTACAAAAGGCAAAAGGATATTAATAGTAATAATAAATACTCATAATGCCTTATAACAGTAACCATAACACTGTATAAAGCATTTTATAATGACTTATAAGGCCAAGTATGAACGCATTGTAATCTGCTTATAACTGTATAATTACAGTTATAAGCCCTCTTAAGCACTCATACTGCAATCGTAACACATTATAAAGCCTGTTACAGTATAATTAATGACTTATAAAGTCAAGTATTATAATACTTCATAAATGCTGGGCTCTGGCAGACTTCCTATGCACCTCATGTACATTTTCATAGTTGTAATACCTTGTTATCACTGTTAGAATGCATTACACCGTGATTGTAAGTAACTTTAAGTCACTATAAGTGGTCATTTGTTGCTTTAAGAAATGTATAGAATCTATGCAAGAAGAAAACACATTACATTATTTAATTGTTTAATGGGTCATAACAGACAAAATATTTAGTTCTGGTAAAGATCAGAACAGTGAGATTTACAACAAAACAATCAGGAATCAGGGTCTGAACTTTGACCCCATAAATGTTGTTAAAGTAAAAAACTTTGACCACTCAAATTAAAATGTAACCCCCCCCCCAATCGAATTTGAATGTAAAACCATCTGTTTGATTGTTTTCTTTTTCTGTAATATTTTTCGAGGTTTTCTTTTCTTTTCTTTTTTCTTTTTTTTACAAAAAGGGGGAGTCGATGACTTGGCGCAATTTTTTTTATCCATATGGTTTAGTTAAATTTAAAAGGGACAACATTTGTAAATAAACATAGGCTACAAATGACTTGCATGCTTTATTCTTTTTGAGGACTTTTGTGCAAGAAGACCATGGTTGCGTCCGAAACCACATACTAATGTACTACATACTACACAGTATGCTATTTTCACCCTACATTTACTAGTATCTACTAAGCAGTGGGGTTTCACTTCAGCAATTTGGCATATGTTAAGTAGGATAACTGTAGTTTATCCATTATTAGCTTACTCTTTTCTTGGTTTGTGGTAAGGGTGCACATGTGATGATGGGGTGTGACAGCAGAGCCCTGAACAAAGTTGAAAGTGTCTTCACAAATCTCTGTCCCTGTCATTCAAACGGAGTGCAGTCACACACTATGCAATGAGTCAGAACAGTTATCAGAACTGTGTTAGAAAAGTGTTGGTTATACGCTGGAGTGTGTGTGTGTGTGTGTGTGTGTGTGTGTGTGTGTGTGTGTGTGTGTGTGTGTGTGTGTGTGTGTGTGTGTGTGTGTGTGTGTGTGTGTGTGTGTTTTGGTTATATCATTTGCGGGGGCAGGGGACGCCGATAAAGCAACACCTCCAAACAACTCAGTGCATAATTTTATGCATTAAGCAACTATAAAATGATTGATAGAGCTAAATTAGTCCAAATACATCTTCTTTTTATACCCAGTTCCTCCTCCCCTTCTTTATTCCACATGTCATTCATCTTGTCAATCTACACGCAGCACAATTACAAGATTTTTACTGTACACCAAGCGGTGGACTCCGTCTCGCTCCAACACTGCCACCAGACAACAGTCCATCTAGATTCCACCATCTCTTCTCCAAGCAAACACTGTTTAGACAAGCCGGTAAACACGTCTGTCTTCATTCATTACCGTGCTTCTCATCATGATCAAGCCTCCCAATTTAATGAGCCAAATAGATATTTCTGCGGTGATTGTCTCGCTCTCCCACAAAGTATTAAGACTATTAAATGGACACATCTGTTTTTAATTAGGAGCTAAAGTCACCTCGACGCTGCCTTCCATGTTAATGGAACCCTGCTTCCATCAGGCTCCCTTCAGCCTGATAAACAATGCAGTGCGTTGCAGTTTGCACTAAACAATGGACTGAGGATGTGATCGGGAAAGGAAGGGAGGGTTGTTGCGGACATTGATTGTACTCTTGGGTTCATGCAAAGAGGAGGAGCACTGAAAGGCCACAGGACAGGATCATTCCATACTTCCATATACTACACTAGAAGTTATATCAGATTTCTTATGAAAGTATATAGATAATTATGCTCATCGGAAGCAGAATGGTTCTGTCATAAGTAATTTCATGAAAAAGACATTGTTACACATTGTTTCATACAAAGATTATGTTTTCTTATTAAGTTGTGTTGATCTTTAGGTGTAAATTGACCTCAGTAAGTGCCTTAAAGAATGGGACAACCCTTTTTCCAAATAAGAAGGTTTTAAATTCAGATTACGTTCTGATTTTCTTTAGTTACTGTATGGAACTAATCATACAGGAAATATTATTCCATAACTCATTTCTACACACATTATGAACTGTATGCATGCATTTCTCTCTTACATGCAGACAAGGATATTGTATGGGCCCTCAGGCAAAACCCCCTGGTACCAGGATTTTAGCTTTTGTGGAAAGTTTCAATTGCTGTGTACTCCTCCAGAGAACGTGCTGTTTGCACATGAAAAGAGCCCCACAAGTACAACGCAAACCTAGCTATATCGTCGCAAAAAAATTCATCTAAAGTATGCACCAAAATCCTCAGCATCCGTCTCTCCCCATGAGCCATGCAGCCCAAATGAGTATTTGACTTTAAAGGTTACTTTCTGCCTCTTGATTCTTAAGAAGGTGCCATATGCTCACAGCGCTGCAACAGTGCATCCTTATGGAGGGGAGCTGCAGTGCATTGTGGGAGTGGGCCGCTGCATTCCCCTGGTGGTAGGCAAAGGGAAATGGGCAGGTGCGAGTCTCAGGGAGGAAGGTCCCTGCAGAATTGGATTGATGATTAGACAGGGAAACTCATGGGCAGAGAGGAGCAGCTCTTGTCTTTGGGATGCACCTGCCATCTAGTGGAATTTGAATACATGTACAGTACATACAGTTGGTATTAGTGATGTGGAACAATTGAGGCAGCTTGAGCCCAGTTAAACAGGCGTTTATGAATTCTAAATACATGTGTAATATCCTACTACCCATGATACTGACCATGATACTAATCATGGTACTGACCATGTTACTGACATGATACTGACCATGTTACTGACCATGATACTGACATTATACTGACCATGATACTGATCATGATACTGACCATATTACTGACCATGATACTGACCATGGTACTGACATGATGCCGACCATGATAGTGACATGATACTGACTACTGACATGATACTGACCATGATACTTACATGATACTATGATACTGACATAATGCTGACTGTGATACTGACATGATACTGACCATGATACTTACATGATACTGACTATGATACTGACTATGATAATGACCATGATACTGACCATGATACTGACTATGATACTGACCATGTTACTGACTATGATACTGACTATGATAATGACCATGATACTGACCATGATACTGACCATGATACTGACCATGATACTGACCATGTTACTGACCATGTTACTGACCATGTTACTGACCATGATACTGACCATGATACTGACCATGATACTGACCATGTTACTGACCATGATACTGACCATGATACTGACTATGATACTGACTATGATACTGACCATGTTACTGACCATGTTACTGACTATGATACTGACCATGATACTGACCATGATACTGACCATGATACTGACCATAATCCTGACATGATACTGACTATGGCCGTTGAGTGCACAGCGTCAAGTCGGCCGGTTAGGTGGTTGCCCTAGAGAACCCCGATCTGACCGTTACGACCATATATAGGCATATATAGAGATCCGATTCTTCAGAGGACTCGAGGGAGTGCGGCCCGGCGTTCAGTCATGTGGATAGGCTGTTGTTCAGAACCGCCAATCCAACAGATAGGCCCACATATGGGCATCAGGGATCTCCATATATGAGCATACAAGGGACAACGACAGACAGATACAGAGATCTCCATACTGTATATGGGCCTAAAAGGGACACAGGCAGACAGATAGATACAGAGATCTCCATATATGGGCATAAAAGGGACACAGGCAGACAGACATATAAAGGTATAAAAGGGACACAAACAGTCGGGTACTCTGATAGGTACAAGCCCATTCGACCGATATGCCCAGATATAGGCATATATGGAGATCCGGTGGCCGACGGCCTAGTACAGTGAAACACACATGAAAATGAGATTATCATATAGATACACGATGTACACTCTATAATGTATTATGTATGGTGTCTCAAGTGTTGCCAGACTATTTTCCATGTTGTGTGGATGATTCTATTCTACTGTAAGCATGTTATTTTATAATATAGACTGCTCTACAGTATGATTAAGAATAAATGTCCAGCAGAGCTGTTCATAAAGAAAGTGATGGGGATGGGTTTTGAAGTAAGAATGTTTTTATAATGTTGAGTCCTGTGATCTACAGTAATCTAAAATAATAATACTATTTACTACATTATACTACTATTTATTTAAATGGGTATTATATTTTCCATATATTTTCCATGTCTAAACATGCCACAAATGCTATTTTAACATTTTGTTGACCTTGTTTTGCTGGTAGCAGAATAACACAATCATTAACATAACATCAAATAAAGACACGTAAATAGCCCAGTCTAGGAGGGTTGGAGGGTTTATGTACACATATCCAACATTTGACATTCATCAATTTACTCATGACTGACATTGATCCAGGAGATCTCAGATCTGACCTTCATTCCTTCAACCCTTGACTTAGTTAATGATCAAGCAGCTTGCTACTAGGTCACTCTTAATTCTAAGCTTTGATCAACTATTATGTTGGAAAACAGCTCAGTGGCCTTGTGGTTAGAGTGTCTGCCCGGAGACTGGGAGGTCAGGGTTCAATTCCAGGCCAATTCATTCAAAGACCTTAACAATAGTACCCAATGTCTCCCTGCTTGGCACTCAGCATGAAGTGATGACAATTATTGAAAATGAAGCACCTGCAGTCCATTGAAATATATTGTTATCTGACTTGGTGGATTTAATGTGCTCATGAGTTTCCTTGACACAATTGGTCGTTTGTTTGGCTTGGAGGAAATCCTCAAATTAGTGTATGCACCAAATACACTGCACAAAATGCTCTATGGAAAAGAAATGGCCAGGGCACTGCCCATTCCGCTAGCTATGCTGTAGACACGGAGGGTGTGGTAACATTGGTAACATTGCTGATGACAGTGAGAACAGCTCCACATGAACCAGTTTCTGATCAGTCAAATGGAGAATCCACGGATCACGCCTGAGATCTGTATGACAGTGACATGGCTGCTTCTACAATGTTGAGTTAAATGCATGTGAAATACTACAGATCATAACCCAGCGTTTGGATGCAGAAAAGACCACCACGGTAGATGAATGAACAGCTTCACTTTGGCTATAGTACATGGAGATTAAGTGTATATTGGTAAACTTTTAATACGTTATTTGGATGACCCTGGGGTCATATGAAACGTTGAATGATTGATCCATGGGTCATACCACATATTGACTGGACTAAAACATTAGTGGTAAACATATTGTGCATCATTTGTCATTTTTGGGGAATGGAAGAGGCAACATTTTATGTGCAATTGTACAAGGATCTTTTACAATGCACCTCACTACCACCAGGAGGCAGCATAATACTTCTAGTATGCTGCCTAGACCCATGTGTAGCATAATAATCAGTTCATTGGAGAATTATCTATTTGCATCATTCTCATTTTTCCTTTTTTTCCCTCTTTTTGCTCTTGGACTATTGTTTTTATTTTTGTATTCCCCCCCTCTTTTTTTCTGGCATATTTATTCCATTTACTGTTTGACTTTACATTACAATTTATTTACTCTGTTGATTTAACTAACGTCCATATTTACGACAATACTGTAGGTATACTGTACATGTGTGTGTGTGTGTGTGTGTGTGTGTGTGTGTGTGTGTGTGTGTGTGTGTGTGTGTGTGTGTGTGTGTGTGTGTGTGTGTGTGTGTGTGTGTGTGTGTGTGTGTGTCTGTCTGTCTGTCTGTCTGTCTGTCTGTCTGTCTGTCTGTCTGTCTGTCTGTCTGTCTGTCTGTCTGTCTGTCTGTCTGTCTGTCTGTCTGTCTGTCTGTCTGTCTGTCTGTCTGTCTGTCTGTCTGTCTGTCTGTCTGTCTGTCTGTCTGTCTGTCTGTCTGTCTGTCTGTCTGTCTGTCTGTCTGTCTGTCTGTCTGTCTGTCTGTCTGTCTGTCTGTCTAAATGTCTTCTTTGTAAAGGTGACGGTAGAAGTGTGACATTTTAAATTATGGGGAAGCTGCACAGTTCTGTTGGTTGTTGAGCAAATAATGTGACATTTAGTTTGCTTAATGCTTGCATCTTACCTATGGTACTCCATCGACTATACTAGCATAGAACATCAGAACCTTCTACTAAATACAATGAACACAAACCTGCTGTCACTGGTCACACCAAAGTTGTTTGGAAAGCGATTGTGGCGGGAAGTGGGTTACCGGGCAGCTCCAGCAAATTCACTTTGGCAGTTAAACCATTTAGCAAAGACCTTGAGAAGGACAGTGGTTCATGTCTGAATAAAAGAGCTCTCAGGTAACGATGCGCGACTTTCGGTGAGTCACTGACAGATTCACTGTCTGAAGGGGAGACAGACAGCAGCGTTCATCCAAGTACAAAAGGGACAATGGTTGTTAAGATAACACACACACGCACACGCACGCACACACACACACACACACACACACACACACACACACACACACACACACACACACACACACACACACCTCCTCTGTCATTGTCTCTCTCATATATACACAGTCAATTCCTTAGGGATAATCTATCAATTTGTAACTCAGAGAGTGTACACATACATTTGTACAGATTTGTACACTACACAGTTAAATAAACACTCTGGATTTTACAGTGTATTTACTTTACAACAACTTTACATATCTCCCTGTGTCTTAGGGTCTTCTCTCTCTCCCTCACACACAGCGCTGCTTGTCCACACATCTTCCCCCTCTGTTTGCCCCTCGGTCACACAGAGCACTGATTTAACAATAGTAGCCTCTCTGTCCTTTAGGCTCTCTCTCTTTCTACATAAACAATAGAACTTGTTGTGAACTCTTCTCCCTGTCTGTCTGTCTGTCTGTCCTTCCTTCTTTCTTTTCCTTTTCTCTTTCCCTCAGCAGTACTTGTGCTACAAAGCCTACGTACTAATCTTGAAAGCCACTGGACCAATCAGCGCCAACTTTCTTGTGCAAACATTTCTTTTTCAAACATTTAAATTTTGACTTTCATGGCAGTGGGATCAGGCTGAAACCTTGCCCAAATATGGAAACATATGTCATAGATATGTCATAGGTGACTGATGTCATAGCCTGGCCACTTGAAGTCCAAGTTCCACATGGAAGCCACACTGTTATTAGACCACGTCTTGTTTTTCTACAACAATGGATCATCACCCAGACAGGAACCAGCTGCTTCAGCAATTACATTCATATCCATCTCGATGCTTATTGGTCCGCGGACCATTTTAATCAAGTCAAAGGAAACCAGACGATCCCTCATTGTTGCTGATGGCACAGTAGCTCTCTCTCTTCCTGGTTTGACTGAGAATGGATGTCAGTCCACCTCCATTACCGCGATGCCGTATATCGTTCTTCTCAGCCATTACTTTAAGCCAAGCCGGCGTGAGTTATAGTGTCACGGTGTATCAAGAGGGCAATGAGCATCGCTCCACATCTCCTGGTACACTGGCACTGTGCCTTTGAGCAAAGCAAGTACTGTAAGATGAATGACATCTGTAGCCAAACCATTACATCAACTGTTGTCACTCTAAGTACAGTGTGTGTACATTGTGCTCGGAGAATGTCCCATTATGTGGTTTGAGTCAGGCTGAATACAGGCACAGTTTGTTTGGGGAGTTGGCGAAGGGAAGTCAAATCCTGACAACCGAGTAACGGCACCATGCAGCCCAAACAGAGGCACAATGTCCATTGGCAAGAACAAGCCTTTATTGTGTCACACTGTGAGAAACAGTAAGTGCTTGGGGGCGGCATTGACATTGGTAATAACCGGAGGGGTCAGTAAACACTACATCCTTACTCAAAGCTCTGCCAGGTTGTCGTTTTCACTTTTTAGACACGTACACTGCTAAAAAAGTCAGTGTCTGTTTTTATTCTAATCTAGACATAAATATTGTACTGTAAGTAGCAGTACTGTAGTTAGACTTAGACTAGAAGAAAAGTAAGAAAGATGGGGCTCATCAGACGTCCAACAGGGGAACTGTTCAATGTCCCTTTCACAAGACAAGAAAAGATCGAACTCTTCGCACAAGGAACCAAGCACGTCCAAGTTGATGGTTTTAAGATCATTTATATCAGTGGCAACACTTTTATAAATGTGACTTCCATTAAGCTGCTGTTGAGAATAACATGCTACATAGTTTTTCTTCAATAGAGTGGTGCTACAGGGTCTTTTTGTAGGCCAGCCCAAGTTACTGTACCTCTGCCATGGAATCCCACATTTCCAATTGAATTTTTTGAAGAACATATGCAGTGAACAGGTTTATACTTTTCACACGTAAGACAATCTCCACTGATCAATCTAATGTTTATGATTTTTTAACCACACAGTTAGAATAGGTAAAAAACAAAAAACAAAGGCCTAACACTTCATTCTTATGTTGAGATATTAATGGGCGTCATAAAACAATACATGAAACATTGTATTAGGCTTATGTTAAATACATGAATCAAAAACCACGTGGTGAGAAAAAAGCAAAGGAAAATCTGTCGAGGGAACCCATTGCAAATGTACTTCCGAGTTTTGGAACTACACTGTTGAATTCTACTGTAGTCGAGGGGAACTGTTTGGTATATTATTCACAGCAGCTTCTCTATTTCCTGTGCAAAACTGATAAGGGGCAACTAGTCATGTCTGTTAAAAAACAGGCCTCTTTATCAACAGTGTTGTTTATCTCTGTACCTATTTAATGATGTTCTCCTGACCTTGTATGACACACAAACACACACTTCCTGTCTCTCTTGCTCTTGTTTTCTTGTGCCGTGTGGCTCATGACTTGGTCATGACCGTGGCAATGCTCAACCCGCGGCAGGGAATAACAAAGACACTAAGTGCTGTAGTGGAGCAACCGCTTGCTTAACACAATGTGGGCTGTGGGGCGAGAGACACGCTCTGGGACAGCCAGTTCAGTGACTGACAGAGCGTGAAATATCTATAGGGAGGAGATGAGTGGTGGAAAAGGTGCAGCATTTCTTGCTAACATTCATTTGATAGGCCTCAAAGCCCCCAGGCAAAGAAATACTTGCGCATCTAACACGGAAACAAGTGCAAATGTAGCAGAGGTACAAAAGGTGGGATCAAAATGTTAAAATACATCATAAAGGCTTCCTTCGGAGGAGGAGGCTTTGAGTGACTGAGCAACAATGAAGAAGAATAGCCTTTAATGCCTTGATCACCAACATGACAAGCAACCAGTGGATGATTTATACATAGTTGCGCGCCTGTGTTGTGCACCTAAAATAGTCGATCTACAAGCTTACAAAGCGTCTCACAGTGCACTGCGATGTGAGCTTTTAGATCGTCTATTTTCGGTGCACAACACTGCGTGCAACCAGATATGACTCAGGCTTAAGCATCGCAGCCACAGTACCCTGGTACCTTGGTAAAGGAATAAGAGCTGATTAGAAGAGTAGGAATACATACATACATACATACATACATACATACATACATACATACATACATACATACATACATACATACATGTATCAGTACATACATAAATACATTCATAGTACATCAGGTTTTTCCCCCATCTTGCTTCAAGGCAGGAGCATAATATGGTGTGTACACCAGTCAAACTCCAGAAAATGGGACTATCTGATCATCTCTATTGGAAATGTAAGTGGGAAGCTGTAGGCTACCTTTCTCCATGCAATATAGTACTGTTCATATGCGTTTCCTTTTTGGAAAATAATTCATTGGAATTCTTGGAGATTGTTTGGAAACACCTGTATAGAATAATCTTCATAAATTAAGCTCTTTGCATATTTACACAGAGTCTCTTCTCCGCTTTCCATTAATTATCCAATTTATACATGCTTTTTCTGTCAGCCAATGATCATGCTCGCTGAAGGGTATTTAAACCCATTTATCTGAACCGTCATTTCAGTCGATGCTGCTTCACGCCACCACTGGGGGATCGCTGGACTGCCTTAATTCATAGGGTCATCATCAGTAGTCTATCGAACCAGACGACTATTCCACAATCTTCGAGTGCTATATCGAGTCTATAACTACGCCCCCTGAAAGTGGTACAAAAGAAGTTGTCACGTGCGTCATTTCCGTTCACGAAAATATATTTTAAAATATCTTTGAAATATTATCTTGACTTTCCATATCTGCTAAGCAGCAAGTGAGATATGCTCTGACTAGTTACAGTAGTGTGTTAGGCCTCTAGTCACATTGGGTATTCTATAATTTGTCTGATCCTGTCTGATTAAAATTTCGCAAACAGACGAAGGCATTATGGTAACGCTTTACACTTGCACTATTCCAGTATATTAACATTGAACGCTACTAACACAAATTATTGGGGCGGCAGTGGCTCAGGGGTAGAGCGGCCGGATCCCGGGCTCCCCCAGAGTTAGTGTCGAAGTGTCCTTGAGCAAGACGCTGAACCCCTAATTGCTCCCGATGAGCAGGTTGGTGCCTTGCATGGTTTCCTCCGCCATCGGTGTATGAATGTGTGTGTGAATGGGTGAATGTAATGCACAATCTATGTAAATCGCTTTGGATAAAAGCGCTATATAAATGCACCATTTATTGTCTACTAACAATACTTTCCCATTATGTCCATACACAAATTAATGCATTGGAATAATGCTGTTAGTTTCTGCATAAGAGATGGCTGAAGCTAAATCTCACAACTTGAAAATGTAGCCCACAATACAAGAGCCATTCACTCAGGTTGTAGTTAACATTATTTTGACCGTACCAGGTAAATACCACTGTACAGGTCACTGACAGCATTGTGGCTGATGATCTTCACTTGGAATGCAATTACTGGGCTGAAATGTCATTTCCGTCTTGCTGAGGAGGCCAACTGAAGGCCATAAAAACACAATGAGATGAGAATGGTGTGTGAAGTGGAAGAAACAAGTGACCAGTCAATGGACTGACAACTGACCGTGTGAGAGAGGTAAAGAAATGGTGAGAGAGATAGATGCAGGTGGAGTGTTGACTTGATTTGGCCCCGGAGTAGCCTACAGTCGGCAGGCTAATGGCTGCCTTCACTTCTTCACAAACACCAGAAGTACAGTATGTGCACATGTGGAAATAACTAGCAAGCCACCACAGAATATATTCTTCATTCATTGTGCCATCTAAAAAGCATTTTTATTAAGAACTTGTCATGCATAGCCATTTTTTACATGTGGTCTGTACCAAGGACATGACATTATAAGTAATCTTTTAGTTTTCTCACAAACTAAAACATTTTAAAAATATATCAAATCTACAAGCTTGTAGATTGGCTATTTGTTCTTTCTAGTTGTTGACATTGACAAGCCTGGTGAGATTTTGTGAGGTGACTGATAGCTTACAGGCATTGTTTACTGTTGCAAGTTTTTTACAATGGCACTCGGCATCCCTTCCCCACTCCACCACTATTTTCACGTTTAAATAAAACTAAGTGTACCTTGCTATGCACTGAATACCCTTGTTTGACTCATTTCAGCATTTATCTCTGCACAAGAGCAGCAGTGTTCATAAAAAATGTCACATGCAAGCTAGTGCATATATCTTTCATTATCCACTCTCAACTTTTAGCTCTCTCATGGGTGATGGACCTTTTAATTAGGATTTAGTGGCACTGATACCAAACGCAAGCTCTTCAAAGAGTGCATTAGAGGGCCGTTCCATTTAGTTAACAGAGAACATGGTCAGTACATTAACACCGATTGAACAGCAGCCGGTTGGAACAATGAGGTGGAAAACGACACGGACAGAATCACCCCATGCGTGTTTGCATTTCTTATCAGCTATATGTACCAATCTGTAAATACATGGGTGACGTGTGCATGTGTGATATTAGTACCTGCTTATGACCACTACCTGGGTACAGAATGTGCATTATGCAGCTGAAGTGAACTATAAAGCTTTATTTCCCTGTAGGCTCTCTTTGCTTGACTCAACACAGTGAACTAATTGGTGGTGATGCTTGGCATCCTGCTTTGTGAAACAGCTGGGATATTCAGAGCTATAGGTCTCATGTCTTTTAAAGCTAATACGTCGTATATTGTTGCTGTTGGGCTGAAACCTTGTCTCTATATCTCTATATTTGTACTTTTTATGTTTTTTCATAAATGAATGCTCTACTTAGCTGTATTGCTGTGTCATACTAAAGTAGCAAAAACAGCCAATCTACAACCTCATCATGACACATTGCAATGTTGTAGATAAGCTATTTTTGCTATTTTGTAAGTCTGTCTGTGGGTTTTATAAATATTTAACCACTGAAAAGCAAGAGCTTGTGACTAAATAACTACACTGGAGCACGGTTTTGGACATAGGCCTACTTTATAAGCTTTCCTGCTCCTAGTAGTTATAGGATGGGTAAATGCAGAGGACAAATTTCACGTATGTGCATTTATATACACATATATATATATTTATATACAGTGACAAAAAACACTGCAAAGGAGTGGAGACTAAATTATTATTATTATTATTATTATTATGGATGTTCCCTGTCTTATATGGCGCTTCCTATGGTGCTTCCCTCTCTCTCATCATGTCAATATCATGGTAAATATCATGGTCAGTATCATGTCAGTATCATCACATCTAAATCCTAACAAGTTTGTATCTGGCTCTAATCTTTAACTGAAGAGCGTGCATAAGAACTGATTGAGTGTGAACCGCGGTGGTTCAGTGGTAAGGTACATGCTTCACACACATTACATTATTGCACAGTCAAATAAAATTAGGATTCATTTATAAAAATAGCAGATCAACAGACACAATCTTAACTATTCAACGTAGTTTATTCATGAGTGTTCCAAGGAATTGACAGGTAAAGAGACAAAACGGTTGTACAGAAATGTTTTCATTTTTTTCTCCTTCGTCAGAAGAAATGGTTTACAACAGAAATACGATGAGTGTTACAGCACTGAGACTGGACTCGCCGTGGGTCCAGTTAAAATACTAGTGGTGAGATCTGCGAGGGGCGGAAATTAAAATCACAGGGTAGACTACAGTACACTGCTGAGTGTTAGGGGTAATTTATACTTAGTTGCGCACCAGTGTCGCTCATTGAAAATAGCTACAGTGAGCGACACCAGTGTACAACTAAGTATAACGGGGCTTTTACTGAGGAAAAATGAAGATGAGCAGCAGACAAATTGCACTATATTACAGTCCACTTTGAAGGGGGGTTGCTTTGTAAAAAGAGGGTTTGTAAATCTAAATGTGGAATTAAATAATTAACACAAGGTGACATTTCATGTACAATAAAAAGGCATTTATTCCAGTGCATTATCTGACTATTGTGTTCACCTATGGAGAAGTGTAAATACACAGTAATTAAGTAGGCTACTAGTGAAAATCTTCAATATTAACACAAAATAAATTATACACTTACTTGAGCTGTTACACTCTTGTAAATACATTATGTGCATTTTCATGAAGTAGTATGGGTGTACTTGCAATGCATTTCCATAGATTAATAGAGGCCAATACACTGGAGTTAGGTCATTATCAAACCCCAATAAAGTATGGACAGTATGTTAAAGTGCAAGCATAATTACTATTGACCATATTCATATGGTGGCCATTTAGATCATGCTCTGGCAAGATGGCCACCATATGCATACGGTCAATTGAAGCAACATGTGAGAAAGGACACGTTGAAAGACAGCTTTAGGATGCATCTTTTCTCACCCCTCACATCTCTTCTGACAGATTTGTGGAGTAGCGATGAGGCACAGTTACATAACACGTAGCATTGTTACGGGAATGGTTGAGATGCTGTTATCATGCTGCACTCAATATCTTTCAGAGAAATCTCCCCTGACCTGAGAACTAGTTGAAATTCTTTCAACAATGTCTGTTCTATGACTGGTCTAGCATGCCTCACCAAAAACAACAATTTAATCACTTACCAGTGTTGCCAGATTTTGGGAGAGAAATAAGCAACCAGGTCTACGAAAACAAGCCCAAAAGAAGCGACTAGCCTACATGACGCATTGTGAACTTGTAGATCTGCTATTTTCAAAAAAGATCTTGGGGAAAATCTTTAAATATTTTAACAACACAAATCTGTGCCTGGCACAAAATGTTTTCAGATGGGGATACGTGGACATTTACATATTAATTTGGTGGTCCTTGACATGAAAATGTTTGAGAAACGCTGGATTAAACAACATTAGGAAACAAGCCCAAATAAGCAACTACACTTTTGGAAACAAGCCCAAAAAAAACGCAACCCGCAACTACCAATATTTTCAAGCAAGCAAAGTTGCTTATAATAAGTGGACATGGAAACCATGCCACTTACACTACGTAGTTGACCGGATTGCCAGCGGCTCTATATCAGGCCTATATCTTTGCCAAAAATCTGTAATTTTCACTATTTTTGCATTGTACAACTAAGTAATGTATAATACAGGGCTTAAGTGGTTAATCAGACTAATTGATTTAGTAGATTATAAAAAACTTATTAGGATTCCTTTCATGTTGATTAGTTGATCATGTTTTTAAAATCACAAAAAACCTTGCTTCTCGATTCATCTACATGAGCAAGATTAAGTCGGTTAGAGGTTCTACATTTTGGTTTCTGTATATTTTCGGTTAATTGCCCCAGCCCTAGTTAAAATGACTTCTCAAATACTGTAAATGAAAGAAATTAGAGTAGAATGAAAAGCAGGTCTGCACCTCCTATTGCAGTGGTTCTCAAGACTTTTACATTTCAAGGACCACTCTTAACTCTGACAGTAAACAAATGTGTATAGTATACTGTCAGAGTTACAGATTCTTAAGGGTCAATTTAGAACCCTATCAAAGAACCTTGAAAGTCCCTGAACACCACTTTGAGAACCATTGTCCTAATGAATGGCATCAAACGAGCACAGTGGAACTCACAACTGTACAGGGAGGGACATTCTCTTTCTATTTTTCATACCCATGATGAGGATGGAATTCAGTGGTGACACTGGGGGTACAGTACACCAGTGGTGGACAGTAACGTAGTACATTTACTTGAGTACTGTATTAAGTAAAACAAAATAATATCTTAACTTGAATATTTGTGTTTTTGGAACCTTATGACTTCCACTACATTTCAAATACAAATATTGTACATTTGACTCCACTGCATTTCTGGCACCCCCAGGACCCAAACTTACAAAATACATTATGAATTAACCACATATGCCTTATTTTTTATTTATTGTGAAAATAGCCAATCTACAAACAGGAATGCATTGAAAATATACTTTGAAATTTGTATTTTTAAAAGCATGTACTTTTGAATACTTAAGTATTTTTTAAAGCAAGTATTCCAGTACTTTCACATGTACTATTTGACCAGAAGTATCTACACTTTGGCTCAAGAGCTGGGATTGAGTTAGTACTTTGTCCACCATTGGTGTACACATGAGATTTAATTTGAGCACATTTGTGTCGTAAGAAAATAATAGATTAAAAGTGAAAAATGGCTTTTTATATTCATGCTGTCTCCGCCTTTGAGTCTGCAACTTGAATGTATCGGACTCTTAATATCTTCTACAAATTAAGGAAAATTAATGAATCGAGTAGCTGTAAACTTGGAGGTGACTCATCAAACCACTCAGAGTTAATCACCTTCCTCCTAATATCTTCACAACAGGCACGAATTGCACAATCATTTCCAAATGACCACCGTCGTTAAATTAGTAGCTGGGACTGCTTCAGTGAACCCACTCTTTGTAAATTCCTCAGTGTTAGTTTATCCATTTTCTCATACAAATGTCATTTGGATACATTTGTACACTCAAGAGTTAAATGAACATTGAGGATTGTACTGTGCATGTCTCAAAGCTCAGTGGAACAGTTCATGTAGCTTAACCATGTCACTACAGCATTACGACAATGTAGAAAACTGTCTACTGCTCATCTCTTGTAGGAATATTGAAATACCATCCATTTCGGATGCTGTCAATGCACTGAATGGGACATCACGTTTAATCAGACTATTGATTGGTCTAAGTAGGTGAGATACTGACCTACCGACGGGGCTCAGTAGGTGTTTTGGACCGCGACGGAGACGAGCCGTCTCAAGCGAACTCGAGCCACGAGAGGCACCAGCGAGCGAGCTAGAGCGAGCTAAAGCAAGCGAGTTGCCGTGCCGAACGTTGCGAAGTTCGCTTGAGCCGACTCAGCGCCGTCCGAGTTATGTACCGATAGGCACAGAATCGTAAATCGTGTTTTGGGGTGAGCCCCAACTTTCATCAACCCACAGAATGAAGAAAAAACACCTACTGAGCCCCGTCGGTAGGTCAGTATCGCAGCTACTTAGACCAATCAATAGTCGTTTAAACGTGATAATGTCCCATTCAGTGCATTGACAGCATCCGAAGCCAGTGGAAATACGCAGTACCGCTGCTGCAGACCTGAAAACAACATATCAATGTTTAGTGGTTGCAGACCCTTTTGGCACCCTGAAATTAAAGGACCAATGCCCAAAAGAGTGCCATTTCTTTGTTATGACGGAATAGATGATCTATCAAGCTCTCAACGCGTCGCAAGCTTGTAGATTGGCTATATTCGGCGTGCGACTCCATGGTACGATGATGTATGAATTGGGCTTTATTCATCCGACGATGATGTAAACGTGAATAAATTACACACACACAGAGTGACGAGTACAAGCAGAATATAAAAGATATGATGTTTCCATGTGATTAACTCCATGTGTGCTTCCATGGCAAACAGCTGCTGGTTGTGATTTCTATTAGACCAGTGGTTCTCAACCCATGGGCCGGGACCCACTGTTGGGCCGTGAGGATATTGCAAGTGGGCCCCCAAATAATTGGCCAAAAAAACGGATATTCTAACATATCTAAAAAAATTATGTTAAAAACATTTCATGGTATTTTTTCTTTAAAACCTTGGAAGAAAATGAGTTTATCGTGATACGGATAAATAGGAACTTAAAAAGTATACTACGTTAGCTCCATTGATCGAAGCCGGTGCCCAATCGATTGATCATAAAAATAAACATGCGCTGAAAATGCACGCGCCCACCCATCTGATCACTGAAGTGTTCAGACGTGTGGGCGGCCAATGTTTTCGACATAATCAAGTGGGCCGTGCTCCAGAAAAGGTTGAGCACCACTGTATCAGTCTGCGTGGACCACACACATGCTGGAATTTACATTCTCTAGTTGTCCCTGTCTAAACAAAGGAACTCTCCAGTGGGAAAGTTCAATGGTCACTTAGTAGTGGCACCTTCTAAATATTAGCTCTGTACAGACAAATAGCTTTTTTTTAGTTTTTTTAGTTTGTTTTGGACAAGCCATATATATCTTTTACAAAATAAATCTTATTTTCATTAAGTATACAATAATAAAATGATGCATGGTGAGAAAAAAGTAACAGAAATCTCCATATATACACACAGTATATTATACTATTTTGGCAGACAAGAACATGTCTCATTCATTCATTTTTCTCTCCCTCCCCCGTTCCTGCTTTTATTTTCCCGCTCATTTCCCACTCCTTCCCATTACATTCACAGCTCCGGTTTTCGATTGGTCAGAAACCCTTTTGTAAAATTGTGCTTTTTAGAAATCCTTTGACCAAATCCAATGTCCTGGGGCAACACCCACGTCCACCATGTAGAAGTGCTTTGTCCTCTGAACAGCAGGTCACTCTGCCTTAAGACTTTCCTGTGGCTGCAAGTTGAGTTCACTTGGCGCTCACCCAGTTCACCCAGAACAATGAAGAGACGGGTGAAAGATTAAGTGCATGGCTACAGTCAGCTATACTGGAGCTGTGAGGATTAGGGCTAGAGGTTTATGTTCGGAGAAAGCAATGGGAACTCTACATATACATATATATATATATGCATTGTATATATGGCACTGTGGTAGATACAGTATATGAAGAGTTGTTATATCCACAAGAATCCCAGATTATTCTTTGTGATAACAGATATCACAATGTGTGAGACAGAAGGATGACAACAGAAAATAAAATGTGCAGTCGAATACTGTATATTGAAAAACAGTTTTCTTTAGTACAATTACCAAACCTTTACCTGAAAAAAGTTTAAATCAATGCACCTAACTTTCAAGAGCTGTGTAGAGCTGTGTAGAACTCTGCACCACTACTGGTATAAGGTATCTTTGTGGGGTAACTAGTTGCAGAGGTTGAGTATGGAATGGAAGGGTGTGTATGGAATACAGAGGACATTTGAACTTGATACAAAAGTAGTGAGTCTCTGAGGTTTAGTGCTGTGCTGCCTCTGGGTGACTTGAATTTCCCCCACGGGTTCAATAAAGGTTTCTATCTATCCAAGAAGCTGTACTGTAGAATATGGGAAAAGCACTGGTGCCAGTAGAATGAATGCTTGGGAAAGCAGCACTGTGTGTGCCATGTTAGGGGGGTTGGGGTTTTGAGCTTGGGATTTAGATTGGATGGGTTATACCAGTGGTTCTCAAAGTGGGGTCCTTGGCGGGGTACCAGGCGGTTCCCCAGTTCAATTCTAGGGTCCATTTGTACACTCTCTTGAGTTATGGGGGTCCGTGGCCCAATACTGTACATACCAAACTGTGGGGCCATCGAAATAAAAACGTTCCGAGAACCACTGGGTTATACTGTAACTGCAAGAGGATGAAGGCAAACAGAGCAGCAAAAAAGTGAGGAAAGCTGGTTTTCAGTTGTCCTCGTCAGTGAGCTCATCCTCTGCTGTGGCCTTCTCTGGGATGGCCTCCAGACTGCGTCGGTTCCTGGATTCGGTGGAGCCGGAGGACGACCCAGTCGGACCACCTTTGCACAGGCTACAGGTGAGTGCAGCATAGTGGATCTGCTTGAGGTTCTCCTGAACTTCGCTCCTGGCGTGCTTCAGCAGGTCTGCCTGGCCCTTAAATTGGAAGAGGTGAATCACATAAAATACATGGCCTTGATGAGAGATGACAGGCTTATCTGTGGTTTAACGGGACACGTTGTTGATTTTGAACCTAATTACATTGTTCTGATGTTATACGTATATAGTGTGGGAAATAAAACGTATGTGGGGAAAAACTATAAAATGGATGCTTTGGCCTACTGGCAGTGTGCACACAACATTTGTCGCTGATCCGTCCAGCGGTTTGTGAGATTAGCTCCAGACAAGCACACGGACACACACAGACCGACTATACTATATTATAGACAGCTAGCCTCCTGCAGAGTAAAAATGCCCCGTGTTTTCTGTGTATTTTTCCCATGAAATGCCTACGTGTACACCTGTGTCGTGCCTGATGAAACGGAACTAAACATTTGACATCATAGGAATACACTTTGGCATCTCACATTCAGAATCTGCATTTTTAGGTAATGTTATGGAAAGTTGAGCTTTGAGAGCTGCATGGTAGAAGTGATATGTTTACGAGTGTTCTGAACTTTGGGAGCCCACTTAGATTAAGACAGATTTTGAGACGCGAATCATGCTTTTTGAGGATGTTCATACAAACATGATGTAAACACCATTTTCCATTATTTTAAGAGGAGATTCTATTGATTCTCTGTGATTAATTATTAATAAAAACATCGTTTATTTTCTTTCACTATGCAGTATCAAACATGTTCACAATAATTCTGTCTATGTGAAGCTGGCTGGTAGTTACAGTTCCATATTATGAGAAGAGGGAAAATGCAATTCACAATGAATTATGCAGCAATGCCACACACTCTCCTGGCTTAACTCAACCGCCTGCAGACATCAAATATGAATTATAGCTGATCACGACTCGTGATGTCATCTTAATAAGAATGCAGAAGGCAGCGGTCATTCATTAATAATTATCCGCTGTGTTGGCATTGGGGGTTGAATTGAAAGGCATGATACATAAATCTGGCTTTGAGTGTTTTTTAAGACTGCATTGATTGTAGTGTTCCTGCCAGAACTAGACTGAGCCAAAAGAAAATAAAAAATTATCAGTTGACTTCGGGATATCTTATTCAGTAAACAGACACCATATTATTTTCATTACCCACTTTGTGTTGTTTGATGATATTCATTTGCATCACTCTAGAGGGTTTTTCCTGGCTCAGAATGGGCCTTTGGGGGGTGACCATGCAAAACAGTAAGCATCGGCGGTCTGCCTCGCGACTACACGCAACAGTAAATAAAATGAGCCCGTTACCTTACTTGACATGCATTTTCCTGTTATTTCTAACCATAAACAAAACTGTCTATTATGCTTCACTAAGTGAAACCACAATTTACAAAATGGTTAAAACATAATTGTATTAGAACATTGGAAGGGGAGTGGTGTTTAAAGGGAGAGTGGAGGGGAATGTCAAACCATTTGAAGGGGCAGATGATTGTCCGAGATGATAGTGTATGTCAGAGTTAATCTCGGACATACTACTTTACATATGAACATGGCAACTACCTTTAAATACAAACTATTTCTAAGAGCAAATGAACATTTCTGTGGTTTTGTGAGCTAGTTTTTCTAAGTTGCAATGGGACACAGCTCCGTTTACAGGTTTATTTCTGTACATAGATTTTTTTAGTTTTGATTGTTTTTACATGACACTTACTTTGAAAATGTAAACGTTTTCTCATGCCAATAAAGATCCTTTATATTGAATTGAAAATTGATTGGCTAAAATCCTTGTCATTGATTTGTCGATAGGCAAATAACAGCTAGTCTTATTTGTTTTACATAGTCTGTCAGGTTCTAGAATATAAAGTATTTATGTATTTATTAACAAAAGAGTGTGTGTAGACTATTGTAATTCAAACAGTATAATGCTCAGTGCATTTCAGTGCAGCAATACATCCCACTTCCGTTCTCTCTGTTAAGCATCGTTTTGACTCGTGCCTTTCCGACTAGTCTGAGGGACACTTTGGAATTAACCTTACTTAAATCTCTTCGGGTTTACTGAAAGGGTATACTTACACTGGGAAACCTTTTCATAACTATAATTCAATTTGATTGTGAGAAAGCCGAGACCATGCTGGTTACACATGGAGAGTAAACACATTTCGTTGCATTTGTACTCTCAGGACTTCCTCCTCACCTTGAGTATAGTGATATTCCAGGTGAAGCTCTCCACAGCCTTGTGCAACTTGCGGCCCTTCAGGCCCTCCTTCACCGCCATGTCGTGCAGGTTTTCGTGGAACTCCATCGCTAAGAGAGAGACAGGAACAGGGCAAAAGGGTCATGTCGGTTTTCACGGCGAGTGTTCCGGGTGATTTGTGGAAACAGAAGTGCCATTGTGAGGTGAGCCGGGTCAAGGAAAATATGAGCATGTGCCTGGCTTGATGTGCAGTGAGGTGCTTTGAGGAACAATGAGTCAACATTTCACAATGTCTTCTCATATCAGATGTGATTTTTAACTTAGGGGTGCAACAGTAAATCAAACTAATCAATTTAATTGATTATTATCACATAAAATCAAATCATTTTTTAAACATTCCGAAAATAGCAGATCTACAAACTCACAACGGCAACGCATCACAATGCGATGCTTTGTGAGCTGAGTAGCTTGTAGATATGGTATTTTAATATATGGGGCTTAAATACTTTATTAGACCAATCAATAATATATGGGGCTTAAATACTTTATTTGACCAATCAATTTAATCAATTCTAAACACATTTAAGTAATCAATAAAATAATCCCTAAGAAGATAATCAATAGTTGCAGCCCTACTTGCTCTGCTCCGATATAATCAGATTGCATTGTTTTCATCTTTGGGCCATGACTTTGACTTGCATGGATCATCATATGTAATGAGAACCACTACATCAGTCACACATTTCTACCGTAAATTAATTTAGGAGACAAATACATCTTTCCTAGTGAGATGGATGACAATCTATTTTGGTTTTCAGAAGCACCTTCCCCATTTTCTCTCATCTTGTGGAAGGCATAAGGCACTATTACAGATGACAGATCAGAGTAACAGCGATCATATTGGAAAACAAAAAAATCAGAATTTTGCCAAGTGATGGTTGAAGCGTTGACAAGCAAGTCAGTCTTTAAAGATTCTTATTGACGTTTAAATTCCACACAAAGTAAAGCATGCACTTCAGAAAGCTGCTTAATGTTCATAATAGAGGGTAAAATGCGTCATACTAGTTCTTAAACGAGCACTTAACGGGTCCACATTAAATTTAAATGGATGTTTCAGGAGGTTTTAGTATGTGTCTGGGGTGACCGATACACTTAGGTCATAAGTTACATAACTATCTATAGGGGATACATTTTATATTTACTCATTATATTCACTGTTGGTAGTCTACATACATATTATCGATACACCCACTGTTGTAGTCTGCTTAACAATGATAACATCATCCAGCACTCATAATCAAAATAATCACTAAAATACAGATTTTACACTACTAGTCCCACCTCCCATCAGATATGCATGATTTTGTAGAGGTACCAAGATGGAATGGTGGTGTGTTGTCAATTGCTAGTCCCCATAATCTTGATTTCCCTTTACAAAAATGCCATGGTTAAAGGCCCAGGTGGCTGGAATTTATAGTATGCAGAATATTTTCTTTCTTTGACAGGGAATGCCATTCCAACAGTCTATACTTATTGTCCATGTAACCATACTATGACGATAAGAAACGTTAATTATTGATATGCCCTAAGTCAGTCCTATATCAATCCCTCCCGTCGTTAAATCCCACCTCAATATTCTGTTTCATGTGGAAAATGTATAAGGCAGGCCAAGGAAGCCAGAATTGCCCTGGATTCCGTTTCATTAGCAATTTAACCACTGACTAAACAACTAAAGAATTCTAGATTATTCTGAAAATAGCCGATCTACAAGTTCACAACGTGTCACGCTGCGATATGAGGTTGCAGATCTGCTGTGTGTGTGTGTGTGTGTGATTGTTCGTATGCTTTATTTGTATTTTCACCTATGATGACAAGCCCAAAATTGTGGTTAATCGAAGGGATATGGATGGAATGGAATCTGGTCCTGATGAAGAAAATACAATAACTTAACTAAGAAAGAGAGAGAAAGAAAGAAAGTAAGAGAGAGTCAGAGAGAGAGGGAGTGAGTGAGTCGCGATAGACAAGCGATAGACAAAGAGAAGGAGAGGGAGGAAAGCTAAGGGAAGAGACTAAGAAAGGATGACATGGTGAGAAGGGAACAGAAGAGGGAGAAATAAAGCGCGAAAGGAGGAGGAGAGGAGCGGCGTGGGCAGAGAGACGTGACGTTCTTTCACTGTGGATTAGCATCAAGCCTCAGAACAGAGGAGGGATTTGTCTCAGGAGCTTCTTTCCCGCCTCCTCTCCTCTCTGCCGTTTGGCTCTGCATGACGCGTTTGACGTCAACGTCAGGGATGCGTTACTTGTGATGTCACAGCAACGGGGAAAACTTTCTGGTCACTGAGGTGTATGCTTGGCAAAAAGAAACGAGACTGATAACTGGGGCTGCAACTATCGATTATCTTCGGAGTGATTATTCAATGGATTACGTTTTCAATTAATCAAATAATCGAGAAGTGCAAGGCATTTTTTATATATCAACAAATAAATTAACCACTTATTTAATATTTCAACGCAGAACAGTAAACAGTGTCATGCAAAAATAAGACTTATTTTGAAATATATATATATATATATATTTATTTCAAACATTTCACCTATGTTTTCACATGACCAAAATAGGGATTGATTATTTATATTTTATTTTGTATACTCGATTAGTGTGATTAACTGTTGCACCCCTACTGATAACGCATACTGTATTGTGGGCTCTGACTAAGAATGTGCATGTCCCGCTTGCGTGACATCGCCCAGGGCGTGTCCCAAAGCCCCATGTTGGTGTTGTTGCCACAGCAATACGTTTAAGTCTCTCACGTGGGTCCAGGCTGTCTTTGGGACGTCAGCTGAGTAGAAACACTGACCCAGGAAGATGGTTCCCTCATTAGCTTTGATCATTTAACAGGATCAAGGGGAATGGGTGATGAGATGCTGTGTGACCAGTACATCTGACAGATCTTCTCACAGCTATGGGATGATGCAAATCTCTCGCTGTTGCTTTGATGTAATGCACAATGCAGAAACATTTACTAAACGTTCCCACGAACAACTGATCTAGGCCTTTCCCGTTGGGTGGTTGTTCTGTGACTACAGAGGGTGCCACTGCCATGCACGTGAAGCATGACTGTTCTGAGGACGGTACACAGCACTCGTACACACAACACTCAGCAGAGGTTGCCTAGCAACATTTAATGGAGTCTGGCAGATGGGGAAAGCTCATTTTGAGCAAGGCAATTCAAACTCCATTCTTTGTGAGCTCATGCTGCCACATGAAGACTGTAAGGTAAAGGCTTATGCTCTGACCTTTGACAAAATGTAATAAGACACATGTAATGGACAATGACATGACATCCGTTATGAAGTCTTTGGATCCCCCTGGCTTTAATAGATAATGAGGTCGGATGCAGTCAGTGAATAATTAAGGGTAGCCTACCAAGCAAATTCACTGGTACATGATATGGTAACACCTTTTTCAATGTTCACAGGAAATACAAGATGGCTGCAAAAACAGCTGGAAATATTTTGAGTTGGGAATTTGCTTACTAGACACCTTGAGGATTACAAAAATGTATCTTCCTACCAGACTAAACTGTAGTGGGCAGACTGGGCACCCTCTACATGTCCAAGATTTAGAACACTGCGTTGAATTGGGTTGTTGTCTTCTTGTTTTTGAATCATGCTCAGCTAAACCTTTCCCCCACCTTATTTTGCGCTGCAGTAATCTGATCCTAGGTCAGCCTAATCCTCATGCAGCACTTCATGGTTTTCTCTCTGATCAGCATTGAGTATGCGTCTTATCAAATCTACTCGGGTATTAGATAAATGTAATTATACAGACCCGGGACCCAATGGTCCATAATAAAACACAGATCCAAACCCGTAGGAGTCTAAGGAATTGTTGGGTATTTTGGGTTTGGTAGACCTGTGGAGAACATGGGTACATTTCAGACGGGTATTTTTTTTGCACCGTTCATTTTGACAGTAAATGAATAAAATTCTTTTTTTTTTTTGAAATCTAGTTGATTTAGTCAACAAAAAAATATTTTGGCAGGCCTTGAAGGCGTTGTAATGCCCGATTTATATTTAGCTGTGTGCCAAAAATATAGCTATGTGCGAAAATATAAATTTTCGGAGTGTGACACCCACATTTGTTTAATTTGTTGACGAAATTGTCAGTATATTTGGTCATAGTTTTAGTCCTCATAGCCTCAATCAGCCTCGTCAATGAAAAAAAGTAGTCGACAAACCTTTTTCGTCATAGCTGAGGACAAAATGAACACTGCTTTTTTTGTTAAATTAATTTATACACGCCATGTTCAAGTAACAGCTGTGGGTCAATTTTGAAATGACGATTTCAAATGGGAACCTGTACGGTGTCAGGTGAGGTAACTAATGCATCTAATTAGGATTACCGATTTTGTTCATCGATGCCCCCTGGCTTTTTGAAGGTACAGTACAGTAGGATCTGGCTGGGCTAGTTTGATGGATTATTCACAACTTTAGTTGCTGCTGAAATGCTATACTCTCAGTAAAGGGGGAAGAGAGTTTGTATTGACCTACTTTCTACCCAACAGATGTGTGAAGACAGATATATGTTTATGTACACACTCTCAGAGATGTAAGCATACACAAAGACACACAAACACACGCCAGAGCATGTGAGCGGAGCTGAGCAGGGGGAAATGCCGCTCCACGCTCCAGGGGGCTTTTGTCACGCTCACTATCTTGATTTCCCTCCCGCTACATCGCTCACCTTGATTTGCGGACTGCTTGCTCCGCTCAGGCCGGTCTGCTCGGCACCCAAAAGAATCTCTATTGGCACAAATGCTTCCCCATCAGTGAGCCAGAGAGCCTAGATGATGCAAACCTTTTTATGTAGGCATTGTCCTCTTTAATAAGACGGACAATATTAAAACCTATGGGTTAATGATTAATCACCAGGTTCGAGAGAGAGAGAGGGGGGGGACTCGCATAGCGAGTGTAGTGGTCCAGCCAAAACCCGTCACTTGCGTTTCAAATCCTATCCTTTGATTGGCTAGTGATCTTAACACATTGATTGCCTGAGATTAAAACATCGTTTTTTTTATCCCCATGCCAGCGTTTTTTACCTTAAATTGACGATATTTGGAGAGCCGCAGAAGCCACGTTGTAGACAAGGAAGTAAACAAAAAGTGTCTGGCGGGTGGGGGAGGGTGGTCTCTATCCACAGGAGGAAAAACAATTTTACAGTGATCGGCCATTTTGTTGCTATCGCCCGTTGAATAAGGCTCGTTTTCACCAAAGAAAATGTGTGAAAATGAGTGAAAAATTCGTGTTTTTCTACAAATCCTACATTAGGCGTGGACGGAGGTGACGTTTTTTGGGAGGACGTCACATCCATCCATTCCTTTTCTGAGCATCGAGGAATCATTCCTAAGTTGTGTGAGAGCGCACTCTTGTGGAATTTCCAACAAAAAAAAATCTTTTGAAAATAGTTTTATTTAAAAGGACGTACGCTCACGTCTTTGGCAGGCAATGTGTCAACATAACTTACAGTGAAATGTGAATGAAATCTTTATCAGGCACGTGCACTCTGCACTTCTGCTGCAGTGTTGAGGATTTCTTTGTGTGCAGACATTGTCAAACATGGTGGTGCGCGGAACCCCCGACCGGAGCGGCATGCAGTGGCCGGCAGTCCTTGCTCCGAGTTTGCTCCTACCTTTCTATAAACCCGCTCCCTGCTTTGTTAAAAATCGCCCCGCACCGCTCCAGCTCCACTCCGCTCACATGCTCCGACACACGCACACTCACAACGCACACTCACAACGTACACAAGTACAGATGCACATACACCACTATACTTGCTTGTGACCAAAAGCTCTGAAAAGCAGCTCTGTAACATTTTGAAACACATGTGGACTAGTTTTGTGTTTATGTTGTGTGTGTGTTTTATTTAGTTGGGATTGATGTTTGACATGGCAGAGAGCTGCAGTCCCAACAAAGACTTGCCTGGATAATAACTTATCAATTCACAAAGACAACACAGCGTTGCAGGATTTGGCAGCCATGTTTGACATGCTGAGTTCCTTCCAAGGCGTCGATGCTTACGGTGACTGTGGCACTTTTGGTCAATTACTGCCATATCACTATCAGTTATTACCCTCTTGGTGCTTTTATCACTAAACTGAATGTCTTCTTATTCATAAGTGTAGACACTTTTTTTTTAAATTAAATATTATTGGTTATGGGTAGGGATGGGATGGGTATAGTTAGGGTCTATACATTCTGATACTGCTTAATGTGTGTGCAAATCCTGCAAACTATTACACAGAATAGCATCAAATGTTTTGCGCCAGTAGGCCACAAATATTGTTTTTCAAATCAGCCTCAGACGATATAACAGCCCACTTTACATTTTGCCCTATAAGTCTTGAACCACAGCTTATAGACTAAATATTTTGGATATTCCTTACTGAATGACTGTGAAGTGGCATATTGGCTATAACTTACATATTTTACAAAAAGAAAATAACAAACGCATCATCAGATCTGCCAGCTGTCATTTACTCACTGCTCTAATTTGCATTTAAAGTCTGGCCCTGTACAAACTATTGACACAAACAATAAGTCATTAACGATCAGTGTTTAGGCAAAACAAAACAATTAGGACAGTACCAAAATAGCACCGGTTCTTGGTACCCATCCGTAGTTATGGGCTCTACTTTCCTCTGTTTAAAGAGCAACACATACATTATATATATACGTGCACATCTTTTATTCTGGCAGAGACTACGCTGATGAGCTGCCATGGCTCTGAATGCATACATTTTGGGCCTGACCACATTTTGTAAACACATAATTGTACGTCAGAGGACCACTCTCCCAGAGCTCCCCTTCACATGACTGGATATAGAAGCATTACACACATCTGGTAAACATGAGCTAAAGTTACCCTGGAGCTGTGAATGTACATTACAGTGTAGGTTGGGTGAAGATGTTCCTTTCAATTTCTGTCACCAGACAGAGCATGGTGCAAATGCATGGTGGGGGCAGGCTTACACAATACAATTTATAGCATCAACCTATAAAGCATCATTCTAAATACACAGAATATATGGCAGTGTGTACTTTTAAATGTAAAGCTCCTAACACACCGGGGGCGATTTTTTCATGCGAATAATACGTTTTTTTTTAAAACCTTAGAAAGTCAATGCAAGCTTCCATGGAGCGAAAAGGCGAAAAAGCGAAGCGAAAAAGCGTCAGAATTTTGCGTATATTCGCATTATCGCCAGTGTGTAATGACCTTAAGGATTACACCTAAATCCTTTTTTTTTCTTTAACACATTCCATGCCAGAGTTTAATCTCATAATGTACTCACCAGTGCCAGCGTTTTATTGTTGTTTTTTAGTTTTTTTCATGTCGCCACAGACCTCGCTAAATAAGTTAAAAGTGCGCGTTCATTTGGTTCTAAACACACAGCGGATCCGTGAGAAACAACCAGCGAAAACAGTTTCCAAATCCGTGCCGCCATCTTGAAGCTACAGCCGATACACGGTAAACAGTGATCAGCGAGGAGAAAAACAACAACCAGAGAAAATCGAGTTTTAAACAGGATCCCAGACAGGAAGCGGATACGATCGAAAAAACCGGAACCCGAATAATTCCGTTTCCGACCGGAAACCGGAAACGGAAATGGATCAAAAAAATTCGGAAAGTGCACCTGGGGCACTTAACATGGGAATCGGCGGTTCGCGTAGATCTACGCGACTGGCACGCTGCGGCTTTAAATAGGTTCGCGTAGATCTACGCGACTGGCATGCAATGTGTTAAGAAGGAAAGAGGAAACACTATTCTCTTTTTTATTGAATTGGCTTGATTCAAGTGTGCCTTGGATGGATGGACTGGTGTCTGTTATCTTTGAAGTTGTATCCCTCCATTCCTGGAAGTTTACTTCCCACCCAACCACTCTTCAAACCCCACTGCAACCCTTTTAATTAGAGTTCAGGTGCATTTCTTTCAATTTAGACTTGACCTGACAGGAAGTAAGGGATATTGTGGCGTTTAACTCATTTTTGACCAAAATCAGATCAGATAGCGGTTTTGGAGCTTCGTTGAGTAGAGTGCGCAGCCCCAAATTATCTCAGAAAATTCTCATTCTACTACGCTGCCACCACCACAATTTTGAGTGCCCTGACATCAGCCATTAAAAGATGTAAATCACTGGTTTCTTTCAAAACTGGCCTGAAAAAACATCTATCAGAAGACCAGGTTTGATTTCCCATCAAGGGGGTGTCATTCACTGCCGCCGTTGATCCATTTCTCCTTTGTACATATAGTTATTTGTATTTGTTGATGACATGTATTAACATGTTAATATTCTATGGCTATGCTATGTTAATGAATTAAATACATAGGACCACAAAGGAAACAAGTCCCCAGGACTTTTTTGTGTTATCCTTTTAGCTTAAATGTCTTGTGCCGTTTACATTTCGGACTAATAAAGTATTCAATCAATCAATCAGAGATTCTCGCACTGAGTCACATTTATTTTATCTCCCTTTTTATCTCATCAGTTCTTACCTGCTTTCTGGGTCTGTAGAATTCTCTCATAGACCCCTTCGTAATTCTCCAGTAGAGTCTTGCTGGTCTGGATGATCTAGAAAGAGACAGCAAAACTGTGAGCCCTTGCTTGTGTTTTAACTAAGCTTGAAGCCTACAATATTCCAGAGAGCTATCTACATCTGTTGGCCAAGTGTCTACATCCTCTTAATGCACAGAAGAACAAGCTTTTATTACAGGCAGAGCAGTGTGCCAGACAGTCAGAGCACATTCATTTGGCCAGAATTGGAGGGAAGGGAGGAAAGGAACCAGAGCAATTCAGACCAAGTTTATTATAAGCCTGGCTCGTTTTAAAAGCTATAGTGCATTGCTGTCACAGGGGTACACCTCCAATCTCCAGTCCTGATGTTTGGCCTTCAAAGCATGTCAGTTTTAGAAGTAGTTAATCAAGACTTTTTACGTTTTTATGACAAGAGCGACTCAACTGAAGCCTTGTTAACCAGCTTATCTTACATCTAGAATTGGAGAGCCCCGTTTGTGTTCGCACAGCACACCAGTTATTCAATTGACTCTAAACTTGGCACAAATATTGCTCATGGGTCTGGCATTTGAACAGGCTACTTTACCCCATTTCAATTTGCATATACAGGTAATTTGTACACTTTGCATTATTGACCCAGAATATGGCTACAAGGGAGCTTGCCCTGCTGTGTGCCTGCACAGGATGCAGGGATCACATGCCCCCATTCACATCAAGAGGAAAGTGGGAAGCTTCAGGTTCCTCTGGATTCACATTGGCGAGGACCTGAGCTGATCACATCATGTGGACACTGTTGCACTTTTCTTCTAGTAAGTGCAATTATAGCTGTGGAACGCTCATCCGGCCATTATTCTCAGTCTTTACTGAGAGCACAAACTCTGCTGATCCGCATACTGGTTGAACTCTCATGGTTCCCCCATAGCACAAACAGAAAGGATTTGGGAATCCATGTGCAAGTTAAATACCGTCTCCCTCATAAACCTATGCACTGGCCACCCAAAAACCTCCTTGGTTCCCTCCCATGGGGAAAGGCACAGTGGTGCTTCAGGAAGTTAATGATGCATATGTTTGCCATTACAGATACTGGTAAATACACCACAGCATGACTGGGTGCCATAGACACAGGTCTGACACACAATATGGATCATTTTTATTGCCTTTTCGGTCACTTAATTTAACTGAGATCATAAATGGAGTAAAAATAGGACATTCTTTTTCTACCTACCCATTTACAGAGTGTGATGACTCGGCGTGAGATGATATAGCTGTGCAATTTCTATTGTGGCAGTTGGTTACGAGGGCCTTAATGTATGTAGTGGGGGTGTAATTGACTTGTGTTGGGTGTAATTGACTAAGTGAGTTAAATGCAGCACAAGGTCATCTGAGCACTCTGCCATGCTCAGCTGCCAAGAAAGAAGACAGGAGGAGAACGGTTGAAAACAAAAACAAAAAATGAATGAATAATAGGGACAGTGACTCGCACTGTGCCCATGCCATGACGGCTATCCAGAAAGAGATTGAGAAGAAATAGAGCAGAAAAAATTGCAATGGTGGATTTAGGTATGGGCAACATGGGCATCTATTGTGTGTGTGATATTTTCAAAAGTAGAAATGGTGACATCTGCACATCGGGTTTCTATAGCTAACGTCACTTCACCGTGTGGGTCAATTAACCTTGACGGCAAGGGTGGCCTGATTCTGGGGGAGGGACGAACATGAATTGATTTAGTCATGACTTTGTTGACAGTGTTTGGGGGATGGGTAATGTATTTATGCTCCAAATTAACACACAATATAAGAAAAAAGTCATCAGGTGCCCAGTTTAAGAAAGATAGGAAAAAAGATAAATACACAAAAGATAAAGGTATGCAGCATTGAAGCTATGTCATCTATTTAATTTAGGAGTGTAATGTTATCTAACTACCCAACACATTATTGATTTGGTTGACAGTTGGTGCTGAATGTTGCCTAGAACTGCCACTAATAAGGGGGTCAGGGATGTGATCAGGGACATGCAGAGGGACAAGCAGAGGTAACAGGGAAACCCATAATCCTTTTCTAAATCCTATTTAGAAATGAATAGGAGGCACAGTATGTGTTGAAATCAACAGGAGTGAAGAAGAAAAGAAAATCACCTTAGATGTGAAGTTGTTAGTTAAGGATGGGATTAGGAATAGCACAGGATATTCATTGTATACTCTGTATACAGTTAATTTCTAAAGGCTTTTCAAAACACCTTTACGATTTGATAGGGAGCATGAATGTAGTTTCACAAGTGAGCCGACACTGCATGTTATGCTAAGCAGCAGTCATGACTAGTGTGTGTGGTTGTTTGTGGCAGTCCACAGCTGCAGTAGCAGCGCTCAGAGCTGCCACGCACACTGTGATTACTTCCCTAATGGGTGAAGAAATTACTGTCTTTGTGGCAGACTCAGCATCTCAGGGAGGTATTTAAAAGGCACATACTGAGGTAAAAGGGGTGGTGCTGTGCTGCCTTCGTACACTAAATACTAGCTAACGTAATTGATGTATTTAGTATACTGACATCTAAATAGGTTACAAATGAAATGTTTATTTCACAAATGAATTTATCTTGCCAATACAATTGAGCATTAAATTAAACAATACGATTATGCTTCAGGCAGACTGATGCTCAGGTTACTGGAATTGTATTAAGAAATTGCTGCAATTCAATATCAAACCAAAAAATAACTTCGCAACAAAATGCGTACCCTGTCCTTTTTGTCATTTTGGTTGGAAAAGCAAAGGCCAATAATCTTGGGAGTCTGTCCATTCTTAATTCTTCTCTATAGACAATGCCATTTTATATGAATTATGCAGACATTGGACATTATTCTATAAGAGTGCATTGTTGGCTCTTTTCAATATTTTGTGTTTGTTTGTGGGTAAATGGTTAAGGCACTGAGTCCATTCTTGCCAATTAGGATGACAAAGGCTGGTTACTCCCAAAGGGTGTATTCCAACACAATGCTTCAGTCTTCCTCCCTCCTGTCCTTCAAGGCGCCTCTTGATTTATAGTTCCCTTGTTCCAAAACACTTAAGCCCACACTCTTAATTTAGGTTAGATTAGATTTTGCTTTCCTCCGACTCAAATTTCCAGACAAACCTTTTACTAGGGACAATTACATAAACTTCCATTTGAAATGATGCATTGAGCAGAGGAAGTTTCACCTTAAAATCTGTCCACATCTTTCAAGGCTCATTCCATTTTCAACCTTTAATTATTTAATAAGAGTCCTTTCAGATAAAGTGTACCCATTACAACAACTCCAAAGCATTGTAGTCTGGCTAGAATGTTAATCCCAGCTACAAATCACAGACTACTTCTTTAACTCATCCCTTACAATGCCCTCCTCTGGGAAGTTCACTGGAAATTGGAGTAGACCAACATAAATTTTGTAAAATGGAACAACGTGTGTTGCCTACTATCTGTGGTCCTTTTGTAAGACCACTTAAAAATAAATTATAAATAGAAATTAAAAGTGCTTCAAATAAATTACTTTTAATGTGACACTAATGGTCTAGGATGCTGTCTTCGCCCTTTTGATATTTTACCATATCAGCCTCACATTTTACAACTTAGGCATTTAGCAGATGCTCTTATCCAGAGTGACTATTAAAGTGCAAGATCAGAGTTAGTGGCATGATGCCTAATCAACAAATGATGCAGTAAAATGGTGCACGAGGTAAATGGTTATATTTTTTGTGAAAATATGTGTTAAATAGCTCTATATTCTGAATATAGTAGTATAGTATGTCATATATAGTAATCATTACCATAGTGTTTGTTCAGTAAGGGGTCTCGCTCTGCCTCTCCAGCTTTTTAGCAAAACAGACAATCTGTTTTCAGGTCAGGATACTAATTTTATCCAATCAGGAGAGAGAACTCATACATGAGACAGGATAAACAAGTGAAATTGGAAGTGATGACACAAAAAAGTGAGCAAACAAAATCTTTACTGGAACACTACAACATTGAAGCTGTGCATGTGGTCTCCCAGGGTTCTATACATGGTTCGTTTCTTTTTCCCTCTTCATCAGATATCTTAGCCGAAAAACAAAATGGAGACGCAATTGCAAGCTTGTATATCGGCTATTTTTGCTGAGTGTTTCAACCAAGAATAGGGACGCTAAAGTTCATGTGGTTACTGTCAGTACTGTTGCTTTAAGATTCATCAAGTAAGCCAGCCATGTGGCCTATAGGGCAGGAGCCTATCTCCTGTTTCTGTAGCGTGAGTCAGCTTGATGTGCAAGTACACCCCCTGGACATGACGCCAGTATGTGGCAGGGATTTAGCCCTAATGCAACCCTTGATGCTGAGTGCCAAGCAGGGAGGCATTGGGTCCCATTTTTAGAGTCTTTGGTATGACCCGGCCGGGGTCTTTGCTAGGATTTGATGATGTCAATTGGAGGGCGATGCCGAGTAGGTAACAACGGGTTACGCAGTGACGTCTAACTTGTTGATCTGTTCTTTTTGACACGCAAAACCCTACCTAGTATAAAGAGCCAAGAGACTAAATCCTTACAGCGAATACAGTGAATGCACACGTGAGGTAATCCAATTCCTCTAAATTATTTTAACCGTGGTTGCCAGGCAATTCAACTGCTCAGCTTTTCTACTCATGCTGAAAAATATCCACACAAACAACAATTTTGTTGTGTTTAATGTGTTACAGACTGTGCCGCTGTGTGTGCTTGAATTCTTTTCTGGAACAATATCAGATTTATGAGATTGACCAGACGGTCACTAAACTAAGCTTGTGAGCCAGGAGGGAGAAGAGTCTAGGATCGTTGGCCAGGGTGTCATAGTGAAGGGAGGGACAGACTTCTTATTTCGTATTGGCTGAATTGAGTGTGCGGTGTGGGAAGGGGTGGGTCATCATCCTGAAGGTAAGGGGGTACCATGGACTTGATTGCATTGTAGGTCATCACAGTGCCTTTAATTAGGCAGCAACTGGAAGTCAGTGAAGTGAACACAGAAGGGGGATGTGGAAATTTAGGAGGATTTAAGACCAGTCGTGCCACTGCGTTCTGGATCAGTTGTAGGGGTTTGAGGGAGCATGCCGGGATCAGTCGTAGGGCTTTTAGGGTGCATGCCGAAGAAAGGTGTTCCGCTTTCGTTGTATTTTGTGCATGATGCAAAAACAGATGGTGTCAAACACAAATGCCAAAGTTTGAATGTCTGCAATCACTGATTAGCCTAAAGTTGAAACAATTAGATCAAATGACATGAACTCTAATCCATAATCACACAATCAAAGTGGCTCTGTGCTTGCTCCAAATTGTCACAGGATTATGCAGGGGTTTTAGTCCACTGAAACAAAGTATAATGCGTTTACAACAACATGCTGAGAATCCGTACAAGTGCACAGGATGTGCTGACAGTAATGGCTTGGTCAGTGGCATGTTGCATAACTTCAATCCATTGTCAACAACATTGATTGTACTACTTAACACAGCGGTTATATAACCCTCCCTCCACACATTTCAGTACACCCAAAAACCCATTGATTGATACACACCCCAAAACATGTTGTTGTATTAATAAATTATGTTTTTGTATGAAGGTGTGCAGTAATTTAATTTAATAGGGATTAGAATTAGCATTGACTGAATAGTGTTAAGCAAATATGACAGAATATATAGAAGTTGACAGTACAATTTATCTAAGACGTATAATGTCCCACTATTCTTTCAGCAGTGGTGAGTGACTCTGTCAAAGAACAATGCTTTCAGCAGATCCATACTGACATCTACTCACCATGTCATAGGTGGTGATGACCTTCTTGAGGACCTCCGCCGGTGGCGCCTGGGGTTCTAAGGTAGGGTACTGGTCTTTGAGGTTGAATAACAGAAGGGGGTTGTTGTCGGTTCCAATCAGCCGAGGGGAAAGGGCCAGAATGCACTGTTTCAGGTTAGCCACAGCAGACAGGCCACAGAGCTCTTTGAACGGAACTATGGCGTTCTGCAGACAAAGAAGGAAAGGGAACATTTGGTAATGGGTTAGCACATGTAAAAAAAAATAAAGAATGACAAATATATTGAAAATATCAATGAATAGTGATATAATAAGTAGAACTAGATTAAAGCAATTCATGATTTGTCCGACAACATTGTCATACTGTCCTGATTACAATGTAATATAATAGTTTGCTTTATTTTGTTTATATTAGACGCAAATACCGAATAGCTTTTTCACCTCTCTCTCTTACAAGACACTATGAAACATCCACACAATGATATTGTGAGTTTATGTTAGAAGATGTTGGCCTATTAGAAACAATAGTAGCAGCTCACCCAAACCCGAAGCTTAGGGGAAAAAAAATCATATTGAAATTATACAGCCCTTTAAAAAGATAGAGGGAATGGCAAATGGTGGAACAAATCAATGTGTATAATGTGTGCTTTGCGTTCAACTTATAGTTTTTTACTAATAGTATGTGCTAATGCTAAAACAAATGAGACCAAACGTCACTTAAATTCTTCAAACTTTCAACACCATGCTCATCCTGTTTAGAGGTGTGAGTCATAGAAGCTATCAGGAAGTGGTGGAGAGAACACTTGTGTTCTCACACTGTGAGAAGTTTCATTTGAACCCATTAACACTCATTCCCTGCCTAGAACGACTAAAACGACTTCTGTCCCATAAGCCCTGTCTGCCTCGAACGACTAAAACGACTTTAACATTTTTGACCCAAAGACCAAGGAGATATGATTTTTCGAAGATCTAGACTCCCATCCACTTCCTTGTTAACTTAAAACTTAAAAATTCTGTATCTCGGCTCCTGAGTACTTTTTTTTTTCAATGAAAAAATCTCTGGCAGTGGGCAAACGCAAAAAGTTCTGGCAGTGAATGAGTTAAGACCAGGAACGCATCTGTGTCATTTTTAGATTTCTTTGGCTATTCAAAAATAGCGCTACAAGCTTGTAGATCTGCTTTTTTTTATTTTTTATCTTTGCTTCTGGAGGTCCCTGGAACAAAATATTTGACAAATGTTCGCTTAAAAATATATATATATTCAAAGATTTGCACACATTTTCACGATTTTTCAAAAATAGCAGATCTACAAGCTCATAGAGTGGCACTCGGTGCCGCGCTATGAGCTTGTATATGTGCTATTTTTGAATAGCCAAAGAAATATAAAAATGACGTGCGTTCCCGGTCTTAAAGGAGAATTTTGGACTAAAGTTTTCTTACCTTTTCTATGACGTTATGATATCTTAGGATGAATGGTACAGTAGAACATTTTCATAACTCCACCCCTGAGCCACCACAGCTTAAAAGGTGCGCGGATAGGCCTTAGGTTAGATCACATATTTTAATAGCTTCTTTTTTTTTGAGATCTGACGTTCATAGTGACAGAACCCTGTCCCCAAAAAAAAAAAAAAAAAAAAAAAACAGAAGTCTCGCTAGACGAGATTGAAATCTCGAGATTTCAATCTCGTCTAGCGAGACTTCTGTTTTTTTTTTTTTTTTTTTTTTTGGTGTTCCGTCACTATGAACGTCAGATCTCACCATTTTTTTTTTTTTTAAAAGCTATTAAAATATGTGATCTAACCTAAGGCCTATCCACACACCTTTTAAGCTGTGGCGGCTCAGGGGTGGAGTTATGAAATTTTTCTACTGTACCATTCATCCTAAGATATCATAACGTCATAGAAAAGGTAAGAAAACTTTAGTCCAAAATTCCCCTTTAAGGCTCAAACACATTGTTCTACTAGCTACGAATGAAGCATAGACATGCAATGACCTACCCAAGACACACACAACATAACCTTCCTGTGAAAACACACAAATCTATACAACATACAGTAAACAACCAGTGGGACAAACAATGATGGAGGACGCCCCGGATGTGTGGAAGTCTCAAGGCCAGTGGCTTTGTTATCATACAATGACTGTGATGCAAACAGAGCAAGTAAAATAAATCCTAATAGACAGCATGAAATGAGCCACCACAACAGACCAACAGTGTTGTGACAGTAACTAATAGCCAGGATTTCCTTCCGAATATTGTTCAGAGCCTAAAAATATTTAGGACAAAAATGGAAGGCACACATGATGTAATTATTGTGTTCGTAAGTACGGCAGTCAAACACTCAATAAATGGAAGTGAGTAGGACCTAACCCTAAAAATCAGATGCTGTGTTCAGGTTTGTAATGCAAGTGAAATCAACAGTTTGATGTAAAATACTATGTGCATTCTTTGTGATCCTCTAGATCTACCGGTAGTTGTCCAAACTAAAAGGCAGCATTAATTTCTTCAGTTAGTTTTCCATGATATTCACAGCATGAAATATTGTGAACTACAAACAATTAGGGGCATAAGGCTATAAGTGCAGCATCACTTTGTCCTATTTAAACATTATTAAAACCTGTTACCTGGATCTCTAAATACAACCCCATCTTGCTACTAAAAACGGATTTGACCAGGCTACCTCTGAGCTTTAAGTCTCCCTGAATCTGTCTCGACTGTTATGCAACACATACGGATTAGACCAAATCTGATTAAGTCAAGCCTGGTGCCGTTACTTTTTTTGGGGCGTTTCTTTTGCTTTTTTCTCGTACCGAAAAGGAGCTTTTCCCCCCTTTCTTTTCTCTGATGCTCCACAACCTTTGTAGTAAATCCGGCTATGATCTATGCTGGACGTGGGGCTCAATTTTCTCATAATCTCTCTTTTGGGAGCAGAACATTCCCATGCTTGGAGATAGAATAACAAACAGTTCATACAGCACATTCATATTTATGTTGGACCTGTTCCTGGATGAATTGGTTTAGCCAAGAAGCATATGAGAGCAAATTTATATTTTGAGCTCTTACCTGCATGTTTTCTCTCAGGTCTGTCGCCTCCCTAAGTGGCTGCATTGCAGTCTTGAAGACATCATCCACGGCCTTTATCAACAACACTCTCATGGTGGCATATTCTCTACTTCGCTTGCCCTTTCGTACTGACAGTCCTCTTTTATGGGGCTTTCCACCTCCTCTTCGATTGGTTATGGCCACGTGAACAAACAACCAGGCATGTGGCAGAACCTCACCTGTCAGTGACTGTAGGGGTATGTGTCTGAAACCCGGCTGGAGACACTCAAACGGAATTGTATACTGGCCAATGAACTCATCACCAATGTAGTCATCGTCTAGCACCACAAAGCGCACCACGGCCAGCTCAGGGAGGTTGATTTGAAACTCAAAACTTTCATCAAACAATGGGTTGTCTCCATTTTGGTTGACCGTTTTAGTCCTTTGCTCAGCACAGTCAGCGGGAATGCCATGAATCTCCACGTAGACGTAAGGGTCTACCACGTCACCTTTGGCACCTGAGCCTTTGGGTTTGGGAAAGTTTTGTCCACTGATGATCTTGATGTGTAAGAGCTGTGGGGACACGCCCGGCACTGAATCTTTAGTATTGGCACTGAAATATGATACCTGCTCCCTCATGATTGCCGGACGCAGCACATAGCCACAGTTCCCATTTTGACGGAACCAGCCAATATTCAAATCCATCATCAGGCCAGGGGTCTGGTAGTTCATTGCCACTATCTGGCAACCACACTTCCAAAAATCTTGAGGATTCATGTTACTAGAGTCAATCCGCATCGGACTGGGGTAGACTCTGGCCAGGAATTTCTTGTTGTAGTTGACAAAGTCACCTGGGAAATCACTGGCGCAACGACTGGCAAAGACTTCATTGAAAGAGCAAAGTTCCCAGGGCTTCTGACACTGAAAAGACGTTGAAAAGTCTTTGAACTCTACTGACTTGCACAAGGTCACAAGTTCAGAGAGGTCTTTAGACAGCTGGAACTTCTTGGGTGCAATGGTCTGCTGCTCCACAGACTCGATGCTCGTCCTTTGGGACATCTCAGCCCCCTCATCTTCATCCGTCACCTCTCCTTCTGAACCAGTGCAGCTGGTGCCCAGTTTCTTGCCCTTCAACAGGATCTTCCCCTTCAGCACAGAGGGAGACGGCAGGTAGCAGTCCTCAGGTTTGGGAGCATCTAGATGGATCTTGTCCCCGAGGATCTTTTTCAGATGCTGAAACATGACTTGCTGCTGCTTTAAGGAACAGTGGTTTTCCAGACACAGTATGAGTGGGAACTCAGATGCAACAAAGGCATATTTGTTGATGATGTCAATGACACTGCGAAAGACTATCTGCGAGGTCATTGTGTGGCCAGTGTAAATGACGGGTTCATTGTCAGGTCCATCCCAAACATCTAGCTCTACACTGCGGCAGCCCATTTTCAGGGCACGGATATAGCCCGTTATATCAGATGGCCCTCTAAACTGGTCCTCGATCAGGTATGTGTTATGTGAAGCATTGATGTAATAGTGGGTCAAAGGCTGGTTCATGTCCTGGCACACCGTTTTATGTTCAGGGTCAAATATATGGCACTCTGGCGACATAAGGTAATTTGTAAACCCATCGAGGGAAAGCCAGCCTTTAAGCTGTCCCTCTTTTGAGGGCTCGTAATTCTGAATGACCTCTAAGCTAGTGTCTTCGCTAACTTGGGCCATACCCTGCTCTGCCTCCAGAAATATCATCAAGTCCTTAGTATCAAGAAATTCTTTATTGCTGGAAAATTGAACTAGAAGGAAGTAGATTTCTGGTCTGGTGCAGAGGTCATGAAAGACTTCAATGAATTCCTCCTTGGTCACGTCAGAACCTACTTTGTCTTTAGCTTTGTGAAACTCCTTGAATTTGAGCTCTATTTTAACATTTTTAAGTCCCGGGTTTAGATTTTTGACCAGCTGCACAGCAGCACATATGCTTATTTGTTTGCTGTCCTTAACATCTGCTTCATCAAACAGTTCACCAAGCCAAGAGGAACGCATGTTGTTCTGACTGCTCTCTATCATATTCAATGTGTGTTTTCCATAGGATATCAGGTACCTCAACCCTGTAACCCATATGTTGGCCACGTCTGCAGAGTTTGCCACAAGGTCCAATGACTCATAGTTCTCACTGTATATGATAGAAAAAGCACAGTCTTCTGATATCTGGTCATAGGTTCCATTGGTTCTAAAAGTGTCCGTGTTCTTCCCTGTCCGAACTTCCTTGATTGACTTGATGTCGATTTTGGCTTTTTCTGACTCCTTCTTCGAGGGCTCCCACCTCAGAGACTGCATGTCCGCATCTAGCAGAAAGTATCGGTGGTAAATGCGAGAGTTGGAACGCACTTTCTTCAGCTCTGAACCATCCACCATTGCATTAATGCAGTCACTCGCGCTGCAGATTTTCTTCTCCGTAGGCATGCTGCTGAATGACACAGTCTTCTTCCTCTCCCTACGTTGCCTGGAGCCATCCTGTAGAGGAGGAGAGAAGGCAAAGGAGTATGAATACTGAATAAAATGAATACAAAACATTACGGACGATATTGGCCTACCACAGATAATATATCAGCAGATATAGCAGCCGAATCGGAATTCGCCAAGCAGGATGAAATATGAAAAAGTCTTTATCACTTGCCTATTGAGATAATGTGTACCGATTTGCGTGATGTTTGAACAAATTTGTAGTAGTAATATTTAAAAAACGGGCCACTCCTGCAAACTTTAGATGTCAATCTTAGCCAATCAGGATGAAATATGAAAGATCTAACTAGAAGGAGTAATATAAAACAATTTGTTTTATATAAGTCGGCCTCCTGGTGTGAAATATTGGGGCAGAGGTTCTGCTCTGGCATCCAGGGAGTGTGTGTGCAGAGTTTCGCTGCGATCAAGCCAACAGTGCTGGAGATTAGCTGATATCTCTCTCACACACACACACACACACACACACACACACACACACACACACACACACACACACACACACACACACACACACACACACACACACACACACACACACACACACACACACACACACACACACACACACACACACACACACACACACACACACACACACACACACAAATAATATAACACTACAAAAAGGCATAGATATGGACGACTGCTTCAAGAAATAGACCCATCTGCTTTCATGTCTTCTTGGCAAAGGTACTGTCGATGTACTAAATATTACTGTGGGCATAAAAAACACCAGGCTGGCTGCTTGCTGATTCACTCTCTGTCCTTCTGTTAAGGGTGTTTTCTGGTGTCTGGAGACACAGTCTCCTTTTAATCCTAACCTCTCTGAGCCCAAGAGAAAGGACCATTTAACTGAAAAGAGCTCAATTAGAAACATAATTAGGCAACTTAATTGAAGTGCAAAACTCTTTGATTCTGGAGAAGCATGAACCAGTGAAAATACAATCTTGTTAAATAGAATCATCCAATGCATGAGTTACGAATATGGAGGACGAGCAGCTTGGATCCTTCAGTTCCCAGCTCTCACATCATCACCCACTTATGCCAAGATGCTTTCTGTCACACTGGTGTTTGTTGTTTTTCACACTTATACTCCGAGTTAATCATACTAGGACAGCGACCTTCGGGCGGCGGCCTATTTGAGGACACGCATGTCGAGAACGATGCAAGTCATTACATTTATACTGGCTTGCGGCACAAATGGTCCAATCAGTTCAGCCAATCGGTTAAGCCGACGGTTCGGGTTGGCCAATCAGAGAAGCCGATGGATACAATCTCCCGAACACTCCGAGAATTTCCTCTTTCTCAGACCTGCACCTTCTCAGACCTGCATGCCAAGTTACAGATATTCGAGATTCCATTCGGCTCTGCATACCTCAGGGTTATATGAGACACACGCCAGGTTTGAGACCGAACAGTCAGACGCTGTCTGAGTTATGCCAGTGACAAATGCTGTGTGACAGACAGAGATTCCATGAATTACAGTATAAAATATATATAATATAGATGGAGAGCTGTCAGTTGGTCTTCTGTAGTCAAGCCAACCTACTAAATCTGGGCAAAAGATGTATTCATATCAGTATCATCTGTATCATAATACGACTAGATATTGTCTGGGATTGTGGTGTTAAAGGCTGCATTGTTTTCGAAACTTATCAGACCGTGAAATTTTTGTGAGTTTTTCTAAGAAAAATATTGCATTTGATCCTCACATCTCACTCAGGCTGTGCCTGTGTTATATTTACATGGGAGTAGCTAATTTGTGCTACCCAGACCCCACCCCTCACCTTATCAAGCGTATTTTCCTTAATGTGTGAACGCATCTGAAACGGACATTCTCCTGTTGTATGCTACATGTGTGAACGACCAACACCAGACAATGTCCTGACCTGATTCCCCGGACATTTTCCAGTGTTCATATGTGAAGGTGGCTATAGACGACTGACGTCACAGGCTGGCCTGGTGTATGTACAGTATACATCTCACTTTATTCAGATTTTACATGCGGTTTTAAAACATCAGGAGCTCCCCTCAAAACCTTGGATATTTGTGGCCTAGTCTACCAGTTTTTTCTTACACTGTTTAGAACTGTGTAGCCTCGATCTCCAGGCTTTTATTGTTTAGTTTACCTAAAAAATAAAAGCCTGGCCCAACCATAGCCTGTACTGGGTATGAGGAAGTGTTTCATTTCCCAACCAACCAGAGTGCAGTGGGCGTCGCTCGTAATGTTGTGTTAACGGGGCGGGGGTTGACGGACAGATCGGTGAACCAATGGGATCAGGCGCAGTCTCTCGCCGGCTCTATACACCCGCCCCTCTATACACGAAATCAGGAGCGTTGGGGCAAACTAAGAACTGTGTAGCCTATTAAACCTAGTGTGTTCAGTGTAAGATGCTTTGAATAAAGACATGGGAATTAAATATACAACCTTACAAGTCATCAATATAAAAGGTTACAATTAAATCTATATTATATTGTATGCAGAACAGCATAACATCCCATACAATATAGAACAATGGGGCTGCCTGGGCTGAAATATTAATACCTTTTGTCCTTCCTGGTCCCCCCTCTGTATTTCCGGAGAACATTTACCATGCACAGTGTCATCAGCTATTGAGTTGGCTGTGTTAAACGGTATATAGATATATTCTTTTTTTAAATCATGGAATAAGAAAACATATTTCAAAATGTGTGGAATATAAAAGGTATTGAGCAGTCGGTGCACAAACTTTCAGACCAAATACAATGCATGAGACCCGAGAAAATAAAATCACATTCTTACAGAATGCGTAAGAAAAGTTTGATCATCCTCCTCAGGTAGAACTTTGTTGCAAACATGCTGTGCCATGAAGAGGATAAACACAGCAGAAACAGATGGAGAACAGACATACTGTCAAACTGGGAATGGTATCCAACCGAAAATAGCTGCTCTACAACAAGCCCTGGCAGAGATTAATTAAAAACTCCTTTCCATGGATCGACACCTTGCATCCCTGTTCACCAAAACCTTCCTCTGCGCCCAGAGTTGTTCATGTTATGGATATGAATATGATTATGTAATTATATTAAAGAAGATAGGATCATGAATATGATTATGTAATGATAGTAAAGATGAGATCATTTTAAACAGAACATGATGCTGTGACATTGTCGCACCAAGCACGGCCACAGACTTTTAAATGGGAGCCGTTTGAGCAGAGCAGACCTTAATAATAAATCAATTAAAAAGCGAGTTAGCGATAGGAAGGACTTATTCCTCTACCCCAAGATGAGGCTGGAGGGGCTTCGTCAGTCCTTTGTGCCGTTTGCCATGAGAATGTATAGCACGGCACGTAATACGTCTGCATACTTTCCCATTTATTGACAAGTGTCTCTTGTTCTGCACCAGGCAGGATTATTGTACAAGGCGTATACATCTGTATACTTTATATTTGTCGAAGGTGTATTTATTGTGATGTTGTGATGTTATTCTTCTGTACCCATTGTACGTCTTGTCCTCATCTGTAACTTGTACTGCTGTGCTGGTTCTGCCGCCTGAATTTCCCTCGCAAGATCAATAAAGATATCTATCCATCTATTTATCCAAAGCACTTTACATTCACCCATTCACACACCGAGAGCAGAGGTGGAAACCATGCAAGGCACCAATCTGCTCACTGGGAGCAGTTAGGGGTTCGGTGTCTTCCTCAAGATCACTTCCGACACTAACCGAGGGGGGAGCAGGGGATCTAGCCGGGAACCTTCCCGATTCCCAAGCGGTCGCTCTTCCTCCTGAGCCACTTCCAACAGACTGATCTGCCAAGCTTTGACTAGTCTGTGTAAGCAATAGGTTAAACAGCTAACTCTTATTTTACAACTACTACTAATGTAGTAATATAACAGGATAATTTACCTGTAAAATTCCTTGAAATGAACTACAAAATGACAGACACAGACATAATCTCAACCATTAAAACCGGGAACGCATCTGTGTAACCACTTAAACCACTATTTTATACTTTCGCTATTCAAAAATAGAAGATTATTTGTGACGGAGAAGTTGAAGGGCGGTGAGGCAAGCGGGCGCGGTCCCGTAAAATTCTCGTGCTTGTTTCGTACACACGCGGCAAGAGCTGGATTGTATTTTTTTCCCCCGCTACGCTCAGGAGGACAAAACAATAATGATCGCGCCGTGATCCCCGCTGATCCGAGCGAGAACGCCGGCGTCAACCGCTGCCCGTCTGAAACGACCTTAACACTGTAAATGCTTGGAGGAAATCGGTGCTTGGAGACGTGTCACTTCTCAAAGCACTTCTATGTTACTGTATACTCTGGCTTACACTGTAGTGTAAATAATGGGGAGGCGTGCTTTTTATCTACCTTGGAACTACCCAGCACTGTGTCACCCCAACAGCAGCAAGCAGAGTAGTTTGTGCCTTGTACAATATAGACAGATAAATTGAGAAAATAGGCTACATGTATACAAAATAAACCCAATCCTTTATGCAGTCTGTGCTTAAGGAGGTTCATGAGGTTACTGGACAGATTTAAGTCGATATGCATGACTGCAGTTAATCCATTGTGATCTGAAAAAGAATGTGGACTTGCTAGTACCATTCTAGTTAGTTCTGTGACCACAAGCTCCAGCCATCCTGGTCAGGATATCTGCTAGCTCTAACTATCGTGACCCCCCCCCCCCCCCCCTCACACACGCACGCACACACACACGATTGTATCAGTTCCGGTAACAACTTTTTTTTCCTCACTCAATTGGAAATGAGGTTAGATGGTGTTTCCTTTACTAATGCATGTCATTTGATCAAGTCGTTATTGGTGCTGAAAAGGATGCATTTATGACAACATTTTTATCAGTGTTGATCATCAAGGTACAGATTGTCCAACAAACGGACAGCTTTGATCGTCCTATTTAATAGCATAATTAACTACAGTACATCTGCCAAACCCCCCATAATGAAGGTGTTGTGTGTCAGACAAAGCACACATCAAAACAAGCTTTGTTCTTCACAGACCAGAGATGTCATGGTAATTACATGGCACACAGCTCCAAATATATTGACCTTATTAAAGAACGCCCACTTCTGCTGGCCTTGACGACTTTCGGGGGAGAGTGTGCTTGTAAACTGTGTTTTACCGTTTTATCACTAAGGGTGTGTAACTAAATGCCAGATAAAACACAAATTCTCAGAATTGACTTTTGGTCGCAAGAGGTCATACTCTGCATATCAAAGGTTTTACATGTATTAGTGCATGAAAGGCAGCGGTTCTTTTCTTCTTATGTATGTTTCTCTTACTTTCTTATCTTCCTCTCGATCATTAATCGATTATCTTCTGAAATATGTATATAACATACACACACAATTTGTATTGACATCATGTAAAACCTTCTTCTTTGTATTTGCAAAAAATATTATATCATATTTTGCTATTTCTTAATAATAGTTCAATCAAACTTGCATGATGGGGAAACAACAATTTTTATATCTATACATACCACCATAATAAATGTGCATGCAGTGCACACACAAAAGAAAAGAGCCAGAGAGAATGAGTGAAAGAGAAAATCTACCCAACTGCGCCATCCCATAGGGATCTGTGTGCATCAAAATCCCCAAGTGGACTCATTGCTTGTTTTTCTGGCTCAATGGGTAGAACGGACTATCCATCTGTACAACTGAGGGCATCACGAGGGACTCCAGGCTCTCTGGTCCAGAGAAATATACCTACACCACAATGGTGAGATTCGCCATCTTATGTATGTTTCTTTTACTTGTGGTGAGCATCACCATTGTTGTGCTACATTTAACTGACAAGTTTATGGAGGGTCAATCCAATCATCAAACCTTACATTGGAAATTGTAAGTTCATGAAGAGCCATGCAAATATCTTAATTTGCCCATTGTCTTTGTAAATAAATAAGGCTATGAGTATGTAATGAGGAAATTATGGCCCGTCATTCATCATTGTACAAGGTTATCTGACCTCAAGCAACAACAATCCAACAGTTACAGTATAATATACTGTATGTATGTATGTATGTATGTATGTATGTATGTATGTATGTATGTGTGTATGCATGTATGCATGGTTTTAATGCTAAATGATAACATGCTGGCCTAATACGGAAAATAATCATAATATAACTTTGTTGTTCTTTGGAACCATATCTTTGGTCAAATGTTATGGCCTCTGTGATATATTCTGACTGTGACCCTGATGGATGGGAGATGGGTTGTACCATGTTCCGGTTATTAAAACTTGTGTAATGGTGAAGAGAGCAGGGCAAAGAGCGACAGCTGGCCAAAGAAGATTAATTGTCAAGTTTCATGATTATGTAAGTGTGAAACATAAAATTATTATTTTCTTATTATCATTTGAGATAATTATGCAGCCCTATTAGCACATCAATACAGCCCCTGAAGCATTTCAATGCACAATTTCAGTTGATAAATCATAAGCCAATAAAGTAGAGTAAAGATATAGGCCCTGTTTAGACGACAACGGTCTCTAGAGAAACGGAAAAATAAAATATCAGATATACCTTCCGTTTAGATGGCAACGGCGTTATCGGGGGTTGAAAACGTAACAAAGTGAAAACCCCTTCCAGAGTGGAAATCTTTGAAAATGCTCTGCCTCACGTCTCCATGTAAACGGGCAACACGGGGGAATCCCGCAAAATGTGTGATATCATGGACCACGTTGGCTCACGTCGCGAATGCTACGTAGTATGCCATTACATTGGTGCAGAGCCGTAGAACCACGCTGCATTGGTATGTAAGATGGTTGCTTGAAAACCAAAGCTGCAACCATTTGTGATCATATTTTAGGTTTTTTTTAGGCTATGTGATGTAATGTAATTGTATTTCACCGTTTGTCTGTTTTCTGATGTTATTGTTTTTATGTTTTTATGTTTTCTGTGAGGACTGCGGATGAAAATTAGCATCTTTGCTAAATCCGGTGTATTTACGTTCATGTGACGTTCATTAATATGCTCTGTCCTGTCTAAATAAACAAATAAAGTAAAGTAAAAGTAAACAAACAGCTGTGATAGGAAGTAGAACGGAAGTGGTTCTATGCATGCGTGACTGGTAGTGCGTCACCACCACCTAGCCACCTGGTATGCGCACTACAGTGTTCTCAATCACTGTTGCGCCTCCGTCTAAATGCAGAATAAAAAGTGAGAACGCAACGGCACTTTGTTGTTTTCTCTAGAGACTGTTGTCGTCTAAACGTGGCCATAGAATGGTAATACAGGGACCTTTGCTTGTCATTTCTTTGTAGACAGCTGACAAGTGATTAATGCTGTATTAACTTGAATGTGCAGTAGCGGAGCTGATACAATTGACCATGGATTTGGTCTGCATAATAACTGCAGGCTAAGCATCAAGTGACATTTGTATGCAACAAGATCAACAAGTTTACCAGACAAAGGAGAACACAACTTAATTCATTTAGCAATTCATATAGATACAGCAAGCAACATTATTATTTTTGTATGAGAAAATAGAAGTACATTTAATTTGGTCAGAGGCTGGCTAAAATCAGGCTCATATAGATTCCCTTCTTTCAAAACCAAAGACTGACCTTTTACATGGTGCCCTGAAGGCAGACATGATCAATACAATTTCAAAAATGTACTTTCCATACTTACACATTCACACTTGCATGCTATAGTATAGGCAAGGACCACTGCACTAGTCTGCTTAAATACTTTTAAATTTCAAATGAAGGACATCTTTTGTGGTGTTTACAAGAGTCTCCAACTATAATATTATAAGCATATCATTTTGTTATTAGAATTGTATTTCTCATAATATCTGGTATGGACTGAATGTCCAAAATAAATTGAATGAGAAAACCTTTGAAATTAACTATTGTGCTTCCATACGCATGTGCAGGTCAGCTTAATCTTGACTTTGTAACCCACAACAGGCTCATTTTTACGGCCACGGTAGATTTAATATTTCACAGGACAGGACCTTGAGAATATGTCATCAACCACAGCCAATATACTGACATTTTGATTAATTACCATAAGCGTTTCTCATTTCAGATTGCGTGCATCATTTCCCAATCAAGAAAAAAAGGCCAACGCCTACTTCAGATCGAAGGGGATGGGGATAGGGAGGGCTGACGCTCCAATGCTCTGTCCTATCAAGTACATTGCAAAAATGTGTGCCTCACTCTTCTGCAACTTAATCGTACATCTATCCTTCTATAAATCACGCAAATCTCTGTGTGAGTGTGCGTGAGTCTGTCATTTGCGGATCTGGAGAACCATCCAACCGATCGTCCTGAAAACCGGCATTCATATCGCTGAAAACCCGAGGGAGTGCGGTGCCCGTGTGAAGTTGGTCGGATCGGCAGTTGTCCAGAACCACCGATCCGACCGATATGCCAATAAATGGGCATAAATGGAGATCCAGTTCCATCAGGGATCTCCAAAAAAAGGTCATATCGCCAAGCCGTACTGTCTGCCCATAATATGGGCAGACAGTACGACATGACTGACAGTACGACAGACATGACTTTTTTTGCCTCGACAACGATTAATGAACGTTTATTTTAGCCCCTTTTTTTACACTGCCCTCATAGTTTTCTCACAAGATCTGTAAATATTACGGGCTCGCTATTTTAGCATGGCACTATTGTACAGAAAAGTTTAAAATACACGAATCCACAGACGCGCTGCCTGTAGCTGCCTGTAGGCGGCCATTGCTGCGGTGTTGCGTCCGCGGAGCGTTGACACCGCAGCAATGGCTGCGCGCAGGGCAGCGCTCCGTGGATTTGTGTATAGTATAATAGAATAGAGGGCTTAAGTGGGTCAGACTAATCGATTTAGTCGATTATTTTATTTCGTGTTGATTCGTTGGTTTAAGAAATAAAAACAAATTTGTAATTGATTATTCAATTAACCTACATGTATATGAGCAAGATTAAGTCGGTCAGAGGTTCTAATGTCGGTTTCGATATATTTTTGATTAATTGCCCAGCCCTAGCAGACAGATACAGAGATATTCATATAGGGTATAAAAGGTACACACACGCATAACATGCAGACTTGCGAGGTGCATCGTTGCTCCGTTCCGCACCAAACTTGGAATAAACACTGGTCAGGAGTCTGCCATCAGAATAGCCACACCAGGGGCCATGTGTAGCCCCCAGGCGCACCGTTGTTCCAATCCGCACCAAACGTGGCACAAATACTGTTCAGGGGTCTGCCATGAAAATAGTCACACAAGGGTCCACGCGTGGTAGAGATGCGCGGATGGGTATGATTTGAGGCATTTTGTTCAAAACGGAACAATCCTGCAAACTTTGGAAGCCAACAAGGATGGAATCTGGAAAATCTGACAGATCCGGGTTGATCACATGACTATAGAGATACTGTGTACAGATTTGCATGACGTTTGGATAAAATCTGTAGGAGTAATATAAAAAAATGGGTTTTGCACAAATCGGCCTCCTGGTGGCGCTATAACAGGCCTGGTGGCGCTATAACAGGCCCATCTGAAAAATGTGGGGCAGAGGTTCTGAATTGGCATCGAGGGAGTGTGTGTGCACAGTTTCACAGCGACCAGGCAAACGGTGCCAGAGATTAGCTGCTCACGGACTGACAGGACACACGGACGGACACACGGACGGACACACGGACGGACGGACGGACAGACAGGGTGCAAAACAATTAAGTAAATCCATACATGTTTTTCTTCAAACTTAAACAAACTTCAGGCATCAGAGGATAGTTGCTATATATCTAAGTAATAAAAATCAGACCACATTATCAGAAAACTAGGACAATAACATAAATCTATAATTCCCCTGCTATTGTATTCACATAAAGCATAACATCCATTCCACTTATTGTCTCTTTCGGCCTGGCAAGAGTATGTTTTGCACCCTGTCCGTCCGTCGTGTGTGTGTGTGACATTCTGTCTGTGGACTAGAGCTTTAATCGGGCCTAAATATTTGAGCCTGGCTCGACCCAGCCCGAGAGAACGTCAAGCCCAGCCCGACCCAAAGCCTGATACATAATTGACAAATTGGGCCCAGCCCAGCCTGAAACCCGTCATTTTTCTAAACAAGCTTAATTGCTGCATGCAGCCTTTTTTCTCATTAAATCTTGGTAATTTGTTAAGAACAGTCATTCTACCCTTTTCCAACTGTCTATATATATTTTTGAGTGGTGCCAACCACTCCTACGCTTGACTTTGTCCTGGTGTCTGTGTGTCTGTGTGTCCGTGTGTCCGTATGAGCACGGCCTCTCTGTATGTTTGAGCACAGCCTCAACAGCTGCGGCTGATTGCAACACAAAGATGCAACCATACAGGTACAGGTACAGTACAGTACAGTACAGACCGTACAGTACAGTACAGTACGTACAGTACAGTACCTACAGTACAGTACAGTACAGGTACTGGTAGAGGTACAGTACAGTACAGACCGCACAGTACAGTACAGTACAGTACAGACCGTACAGTACAGTACAGTACAGTACAGTACAGTACAGACCGTACAGTACAGTAAAGTACAGTACAGACCGTACAGTACAGTACAGTACAGACCGTACAGTACAGTACAGTACAGTACAGGTACAGTACAGTACAGTACCGTACCGTACACACACACACACCACTTTTGAGTAAAAATACTTAAAATGAGTAAAAATACTTAAAATTAGTAAAAATACTTACAATGAGTAAAAATACTTAAATATTAGTAAAGATACTTTAAAGTTCCTAAACTGAGTAAAAATACTTTAAATGAGTAAAAATACTTAAAATGCGTAAAAATACTTAAAAGATGTTAAAATGAGTAAAAACACGTACAAATCTGTACAAACATTTTAAAGTACTTAAAATGAGTAAAAATACATTGAAGTCATCAAAGTCTGTAAAAAGTAACTAATGCAATGACCTCATGAAAGGCACCACTCTCTTCACACTGGGTGTGATTTTTTTATTTGAAACAGCTTGGAGCAAATAGGGCTATATAAATATATACAATTAGGTACAGGTGCGCGTGAATATTCAGTTAAACGGGACTGCCCCTTCTAACCGTTTTCAAAATGATATTCGGTTATTCTATGAAATATATTTTTTATTATAGAGATATTTTTGTTTTTTCCATATTGCTGTCATAAAATTATGCTTTTAACAAGCAAAATAAGCCGTTTTTTTTTTGATTACTTTGTTTGATGGGAACAACCTACCTACCAATGACCTACCTGACCTGGCGGAGACCTGTGCTCCGAGGAGAACTTTTTCTAGTTGTGAATGGACTACATTGATAACATCACAGGATGGTCTTGATTCTCCACATTCCAGCTTCTATTTTGAAATATTGATCGAACTGTCTAAGGTAGTTGAATAAAATACTGTAGATGAATTGTTGCCAGTTTTATGTGCTTTGAGTATAGCACTTTATCTAACAGTTTTTAAAGCTGTATGACATTAGGCTTATTAGGATAACCCATCTGGGCATAAGGGCATAAATAGCCATGCCTTACAATTAATTTAGCAGAAGTGTGATCACTGCTAAGTCATTGAGCTACCCTTGAAACAACTGCCTGCTGCCAGTCCCACTTCACTTCATCCCCAGACCAGTAATTCAGTGTCACCTGAGCAGGCACACGAAGAAATAAGGCTTCATGCATGGAAATGAGTGTAAGGCGTCTGGAACAACCACAGATGTGATGTGCAATTTGAGATAGTAGAAGCTCCCAGCGCTAAAACGTTTGACAGATCTTTAATCAATCAATCATGTCAATATCCAGTGGAACTGGTTAACACTGCTGGATATGGACCAGACACCTGAACCAGATGGATAATTAGGTAATGCTCAACCTCCTCTTGGAAAGATTACTTTCACATAACAGGTCATTCACCTTATAGGAAGAGGAACAGCTTGAGTGTGTGTCAAACGGACAACCTGATCTTGGCAGTAGTGTGGTGTGGGAAAAAATCGATTTGAATACGAATCACGATTCTCATGTTGGACGATTCAGAATCGATTCTCAAAAATGAAAAGGAATTATTTTTATTATTTTTTTGTATTTTTGCATAATAACATTTTTGAGAAGAGGCCAGTTCTGGGCTGTTGGGGGGGAAAAAAATTGAATCTAAATCGTTTTGAATCGGAAAAGAAATCGTTTTAGAATCGGAAAAGAAATGTTGAATCAAGAATCGTTTGTTTTTAAAAAAATCGGATAAAATCGGAATCGTGACCTCAATAATCGGAATCGAATCGTGAGCACAAGATTTACAGCCCTACTTGGCAGATTTAAAAAGTTTAAGTGGTAATAAGCCTGAGTTTTAAATAAATGAATTGATAACAACAGTCAGTTACTACATAGCAATAATAGCTTTTTCCAATGGAAAACTTAATTGAATTCAGCAGAAGCCAAAATATTTAAACTACTAAAAGGAGATGAAACTGCACTATGATTGGACTTAAACAGTATATAGACTACATTCCAGTTAACTCTCTGAGTGCCAAAAACAAGTTATCCCGAGTTTTTTCTGAATGCCCTCAGTGCCAAGAACGAGTAAAAAACGAGCAGAACGAGTTTTAAAAAAAAAAGAATGTTCAGAACCCAAGATATCGTGATCCGAAGATTTGCTGCTCCATTCACTTCTTGTTTAACTTATTACTGAAAAAGGCTGTATCTCGGCTCCTGAGCAAGTTTTTTTTTACTTTAAAATATACTGGCACAGTATGAACATATTTTTTTATTTCATTGGCACTGAGAGTTAAGCGACACACTTACAACATATCTTGGCGCATAGAGGGCAACATATTATAGATGATAAATAATGTAGTGACAAACTATAGTTTCATAGTTATTTAGCCTATGAATTTATTATTTATGACTGCATTAATTGTAAACAGTGTTGTGCACAAATTACAGTTGCATGCTTTCATTTTTCAGTTTAGTTTTACTCAACTTCCTAAGCAAATATTCTGGTCTGCAATTTCTAGACGAAGACTAGAAGAATTCTACCTTCTGTATTTTGTAAAAAATACTATTAAAAAAACGATATAATGTTCTCCACATCACTAGGCATATATTCAGCTGAATATTGTATAATATATCAGGCTGTCAACGTGTTTGCCCTTTTTTATCGGAATCAACTTCCAAAAAAATTAAATAAATCTCTCTTCTTGATGGAAGATATCTGATATTTATTGGTTGATCATATCCATCTATATTGCGGTGTGCTTGTCTATTAATCAATAAATCCAATGGAAGAGAGATGTCAACTAGACGTGCAGAATGCGGACGTAATCTGATGTGATGTCAGCAGGTCGGAGCAGCTATGTTGTAGTTATAAAGCTCTCGTTGTTAAAAAACATTATCAGCTTACTATGGAAATGCTCTGAATATTTCCAGCTTGTCGGAAATAATAATACAATCAAAAAGATGATTGGATAGTGTTGTCAAACTATATAAGCTAATTTAGGCCTAATAGCATAGTCTTACAATGGAGAGCATGCCCACCAGGAGGGGCACGGCTTTGGCGTTGACGCATTTGCCGGTCTGATCAACAGTGAATATATTTGGGGGTGAAACGCCAGTTTTGTTGTAGGCATCGGCTTCCCTGATTGGCCAACCCGACCCATCGGCTTCACAGATTGGCTGAGCTTTGTGTCACGTTTGTGCTGCAGCAATATAATTGGTTGTGTGTAGAATGGAACTCCATTCCTGCATGCTCATGTATAAAACAGTGGGTTTTGTCATGCAGTTATCCACAAATAGGCCTATAGGCCTAGCAAAATAGGTCGCCCATAAATATGGGTCACATAGTCTGACTTCACAAATAATTAGCCTAGTATAAAAAATGATAATGGTCACAATGTTTTAGCATTTTTAGAATCTTTCAAAATGATTTCTTTTTTTTATAGCGAAAATAGACGATCTACAAGATCACAAACTGTCATGAAGAGGTTTAGCAGCATGTCTATTTTCGTAATTTGATGTACAATGAAGAATATAGGGCTTAAGTGGTAATTTAATGGCAATGTGTACCTGTGTTATTTTAATGCAGGCTAAAAATAAGGCAACAAACACTGTGTGTGAATGGAATAAGTGTGAAAACCCCATTGGTTTGTGATCAGATTGATACTTAATGAACAGTAAAGGCAACAGGATTAGTTAAACCTGCCAGTTATCAGGCTAACTTCACAGCTAAATCTCCATTGGTAACTAATGTAGCATTGCTTTCATGAAACCCAGTCATGGATAAACATATCCAGGATAACCGGCTAAGTTAATCTGGCGAGATAACTCAGCTTTCATGAAACTGATTCATGCCTTAACCAAGATAAATTCATCCAGGATAGCTGTAAATCCCGGCTTAGTCTGCTATCTAGGTTTCATGAAACAGGCCCCTGTTTGAATAAAATTGGCATCCCACCCTGAAAATGTGTTTTCTGTTTATAAAGAGCTGGAGAGACAAGGAGACTCCTGTTATTTAACACACACTTATTGAATACACAGCAACACACTATAGCAAGGATTTCTACGGGAATATAGAGATCTTTAGCACTTATTTTAATAAAGAAATATCACAGCACCTTTAACACTCTCCATACCAATCTGTTATTTTACCAACAAAATAATGCAAAGAATACCAAACAATAGCATGTCCCTGGTAAAGACAGATCTGACTCAGGTGTAAGGTGGGCGTCAACGATTTAGACCTTGCTTAATAATTACTACAACTAGACCATACCCGTAGGGGGATATGAGCACCCAAAGTGTGCAGTTTGGCTTATGCGCTGAGAACAGACAGTTTATCAGGGATCGAAAGTGAGTTTGTACTGTGTAGTGCAGTGGTTCTCAAACTTTTTCATGGCAAGGACCCCCAAATTGACACTTGTTAGCCCGCGGACCCCCATTTGAAAAGATATGCCAGGACCCCCATAAGAGATTTTTTTTACGGCTCTAGCAGTGAATCTCAACCATTTTAATTTCAAGGACCCCCAGTTTGACATGCATTAGGGCTACGGACCCCCATTTAATGGCATTTCTATCCCTTGGACCCCAGTTTATATCGTAAAATGTATGTTAATTTAACTCTGAGAGTGTACAAATGGAACCAAATGGACCCGTTAGAGTCCATTTGGTTCCATTTGTACACTCTCAGAGTTACAGACCCATAAGGGTCCATTTGGTGCCTAATCTATCATTTAGCTGGGGACCCCCTGGAACTCCCTCAAGGACCCCGGGGAGTCCCCGGACCCCACTTTGAGAACCAATTGTGTAGTGTGTACACACACACGCACATCCCGTCGTGGAGGCACAGAACACACACAAACACCCGCGTATATACAGATCTAACAGGCGGAGCCGTCGGCCGTCGCCAACACACACACACACACACACACACACGCGCGCGAGCGCGCACAAACAAACACACACACACACACACACACCACGGTACATCCTCATGCGGCCCGTGGCCCGTCGCGAACACACACACGGGCGTCGCGCAAACACAAATAATGTACATTGTGACACGTGCCTCCCCAACGTGCATGCGCACGTGCGTGTCCACGCATACACGGCCGTGGACCCAAGTCGTGTCTCTGAAGTTGCTGGCTGTTGTTGGCTTGCTAAGGTGAAGGGCTCGTAGTGATTGGAATGTGAGTTGGTGTTGCCATGTTCGCCTATTGTAAGCGGTTTAGGGCCAATGTTGTTGGTAGTGTGTTTTTGGCGTGGTTGTGAACGTGCAGGTGGTTGTGGGGAGGCGTTGTGAGCTTGTAGAGCGGCTGTTTTGCAAGAGGCAATGTATATGTGTGAAGGGCGAAGGGCTTGCTTCGTGTGGCCTTCTTTGCATAGACCTTGTTGCTTGTAGGGCTCGCTGCGTGTGGCCTGCTTTTCAGCGACATTGTTGCTTGTTTCTCGCGTGAAACCTGGCAACCCTGCACACGGTGCGAGCCGTCACACACACACACACACAGAGTTTGGATTGGATGCGACGCATGCGCAGTTTGATCTCCCAAGACACCACCACAGAGGTTAGTCAAATTATAGGAGGATTAGCCACCCTTAACACTGTGTTGTTACAGTTCACTGGTGTAAAAACAAATTTAAATGGTCCCGAAATTTTAGTAGACGCAATAGCCTTCTTAAGCGATGGGTAAGCTCTTTCATTATAGCATAACTGTACATCCTACAGTAAGTGTAGGTTGCTTTTTAGTTTATGGGGTGTCATGACCAACACACCTGAAATTGCAATCAAGAGAACACGCAACTGTTCATTACGATTATCATTCAATAACTCTGAGATGAAATAATTTGAAATGGACTGATTTGTTATATTATTTGTGTTATATATGTTAATGTATTTTTTCACATAAGAAAACATGTAGGTTTGATGTGGCCCTATCTTCTTTCCCTCCACCCAACTTCAATATAGGTCAGGTTTCACAACACTTGAGTGCAAGAGCTCTTCAGATGAGAACATGATGGTCCTCCTCCTGACCACAGCGACCCAAAGCAGTTCAACCATAGTTCTGAATGACTAGGATGTGAATGAATGTTAGGCGTGCTTTTTACCGCCAGCATCTACTGGTCCACCGTCGCTGCCAACAAAAACAAAACAAAAAACATTCCATCTTGCAAGTAAACAAATTCCAATTTAAAAAACTAACACTCCTTACTGGATCTGACACCTCAGCCAACTGAGCCAAATATACAGTGGTGGGAGTGAAGAGAAGTGGATGCACAATGTAATGGACTGACTGGGGCATGTGATTTGCCAGGGTCGTCAGTTCACTTAAAATTTTGTCCATTCAAAAAAATGCAGTGCATTGGCCAATTCATATTGAATTATAATTAAGCTGAAAAGCAATCCTTCTCATGCTGAACTGGAAATCTATGGAATGATGATAAGACTTTTGAAGAAAATGTACATCTAGAATTGATTGAAAGTCAAATGACCCCACTATGAGACTCTCTAATGAATCCCCAGGACCTGCAGCACACGCCACTACAAGTTATTAATCTTCTGCTGCCATTACGTTTTCGCCCCAACTTGTCAGACTTGACCATACCGTGACTCATGCTGACATTTTCCCTTCTGTTTTGTACTGAGAAATGACTTAAAATGACAGCATAAGGACCTAAAGTGCATTGTACCAATTTGTCATGAGTGCCAGTGAAGGTTCTTATTATGTAGTCTGACATTCTCCTTAATGCGTTTAGGGCATTGGTAATGCTCCAAAGGGCATAATTTGTTGGCTGAATTCTCTGGCACTGGACCACCTCATGAAAACCTTGTTACTGTAACTGGACCGGTCAGTTCCACAAGAACTGGTACAGTGGCAATGTCAAATATTTAAATAAAAGGCCTCTATCCCTAACAGAAAAGCTTTGAGGTTGAATCCAATATGGCTTTTAAGGGGGCTGAGATTTATTCTGCTATTTCTTATTCTAATAGGTTCGATTTAAGTTTGTCTTTTAAGGCGGTCCAGGCAGAACAGCTCTAACTGACAGGAGTGGGAACCGAGACAGATCCTTGTGTGGTGAGAGATTACTTGGAGCTTTACAAGCCAGAAATGTCAATATTACCGCCATCAATCTCCAAGCAGAGAGAGTGTCAAAGTTCAACATGTGCCAAGAATGTGTTGCCCGCAAAAACTGCCTTGGAAAAGGCAAGTAGGAGCTCGACTCTGTCCAAGTCAAGAGAATGCACCAAAAACAAAATAAACCATGGGCCTAATCTGTGTATTGATTATATTGTATGGTTACAGAATGAGAACCAGGTTTAGAGATTCAGAACCAGAATTAATTCCTTTACTTTTTCCTCCAACACAAACAAACATGAGATATGACACTAGTGGACACTTTTATCCACAGCATGTTTCTTGTGTGGGCATCATACTGTTAAGTGGTGTCTTCAACCATCACCATCGCTTTGAACACCTAACCTTCTAGTGTGTGTGTGTGTGTGTGTGTGTGTGTGTGTGTGTGTGTGTGTGTGTGTGTGTGTGTGTGTGTGTGTGTGTGTGTGTGTGTGTGTGTGAGAGAGAGAGAGAGAGAGAGGGCTTATTTAAATGAAACATGCGTGTTGTCCTCGCGAGCTGTTTCCCTTCCAATGGAGACTGATGATAACTGACACATTCGAGAGAGCAATAATAAGCGACACATCCCCACAAAATATGTCAACTCAACGCACAGCATATGGCTCTGATCATCATCATCATTACTGGCCTGCTCTGCACTGTAAACCCCCACCATTCATTTAGCTTACATTAGCCATGTTTCATATGGGCGAGGTTGCTGGAAAAGCAAAGCATACGAATGCGATATAGAACGGGAGGGGTGGTGGTTGAATCCGAGCAGCACAAATGCTGCATGTCAAATAAGCCATGAGGCAAGAAGACGTGCCGAGAGAAGCAGAATAATCACATCCACACTGATCCTGTAACAGCAACTTAAGACGTTACCTTAATAATGCTGCTCCTGCGTGGTATTCCAGATTTATTGGCATCCAGTCCCACAGAGGTGTTGTTGGCGGTGGACGATGTCTCATGCCCGGCTTGGCTGCCATGAGGAGGCACGGTGCCGTGACACCCCGTGCCGACCATGTTGTTATTACCAGGTATCCCACCACCACAGTCCCCGTTCGAGACGGAGCCTCCTTCGCAATGCGTCTTGCTGCCAGCAGCTGCTGCTGCCTCCTCCTCCTCCTCCTCCTGGTCGTCGCCCGGCACGGCTGTGTGTCCTGGATTTGACGAGGAGGGAGGCACGCTGCTGCTGTCGTTCTCCCCGAGCTCCGCCATAGGCGCTTCTAGCACACTGGAGCTGTCAAGCTGCAGGAAAACCTCTTGTGTCTCAGCTTCTTTTTTTTTTACTCCAATTTCCTGCCTGGCCTGCTATTGTTATTATTATTGCCTCGTAGTAACATTTAAAGAAAATGTGTAACGTTCCAGACAGTTCATATTATCTGGCAACACATGTTCATCACCACCACGCTGATACCAGCAGAAACGCTGCTTAACGTGCATTGAGGTTCTGTTGGAGAGGAAAGAAAGCAGACTGATTAGCATACTTAAAGGCAGCATGACAGACAGTAGTCAGTAGTATAAGCAGTAAAGCACATATGAATGTGTTGGTTACAGCCCAGAGGAGCTCACTTATATACTCAGCAGTACGACGGTGTCAGCTTTGCAACAAACATTGGGGAAAAAAACAGATCTACAAACTTAGAACGCCGCACCGGGGCGCCGTGAGAGTTTGTAGATCTGCTCTTTTTTTTTTTTGCAAAGCGACACCTTCGCGCGACGGAGTCGCTTCAAGACGCGTACAGTACAGCGGTTGTTGTCTTTTTGTCTTATTTTTTATTTATTTTACTTCGTCGCACGAGCCCTTTCGTTTCGGTAGACAAAACTGACGTCGTTTTCAAAAAGGGGAAATTGTCGACGCGACTTTGTTTTTCCCCCAGTTAGAAAATACGTCTGGTTTGTTGGACGAAAGGCGTTGTTCAGTGGTTTCCTTTGAAGCAGATGTTACCACGGGGGGGGGGGGGTCAGGTTGTCATGAAACATTTAAAATCATAAAATCCAGAGTGGCGTGATTTTTCTCAATAGAGGATGTTACTTTCTCTATTCTGTAGACCATTATCGAGACGTTTGTGTAAAAATCCCCCAAACAGTACCTCTTTTCTACCTTCAGTCACTGACACACAGCCCACTCTCCCCGTATCTTAGAATGTTACAACAATAAGACATCTCGTCTGTCTTAACTCTAACCACAATTCAAGATTGTAAATCCATGCCGACCCTTTCTGCTTTTCATACTTGCCTTTTGCTGTCGAAGAAAAGAGATCGTTCTCCCATATAAGTTGCTGTGAGCTTGTGGCTGGGTGAGTTTGTGTGGAGGAAACTGCTGCTTGCTGTGTGTAGTTCTGTGTACTAAAGCTAGTAGTTGCTAGCTGGCTAACCTGCTAGCTAGGTAGTTTTCAGTCGAGCGAAAAAGTCCAGCATCACCAGTTGCTTAGTAAAGGACAGAGGTGGAAAGTAACTAAGTACATGTACTCAAGTACTGTACTTAAGTACAATGTTGAGGTATTTTTCTTTTTACTTTACTGGAGTATTTCCAATTTTCTGTACTTTTACTTCTACTCGATCCACAGCTGCATCTTAGAGACAACTATTGTACTTTTACTCGACTACTATTTTATACATAGGCATGGGACGCGTTGTGAGCTTGTAGATCGGCTATTTTCAAACATTTTAGTACTTTTTACTTTGGTACTTTAAGTATATTTTGATGCTAATACTTTTGTACTTTTATTCAAGTAACAATTTGATGTTGAACACAGGCCTTTTACTTGTAACAGAGTATTTCTACACCGTGGTATTGCTACTTTTACTTAAGTCAAATATCTGAGTACTTCTTACACCATTGGTAATGAAGGACTCGGCAGGAGGCAGTGATTTTGTTATCTTGCTTACCGTCCCACAGTGTTTTACCATTCACTTTGTTTTCGATCACTTACAACAGGTCAGGACCACTCATAGTTACAGTCATAGAGTTATTATAATATATCGGTTACAGTCATGTATGTATTTCTCTTGTAAGACACCGGAACTCCTCGGTCAAAACAAGCACATTGAGCTTCGGAAGTTAAACCTAACTGAGCCATTCAGGTAGGAGCCTATTTATTTATTTAGGACGTTTACCTGATTTTGATTGAAGAAAAGTGAGAACGTTCACTTCACCACGATTTCCCTTTCATTTACTCTCAAGTGTGAGGCGTTGCATCAAGATCAACGCAATACACTGTAATACTGTGTGTGTGTGTGTGTGTGTGTGTGTGTGTGTGTGAGAGAGAGAGAGACAGACAGACAGACAGAGAAATGCTTACCAATTTGACAGCAACATGTTAATTGGTCAACTACAGCAAATAAACTTGTTCTGCTTGTTTCTTGTGGTATTGACAAAAGGACTTTGGCATACATAACAACTGTTTCTCCACTTTCAATTTCACGTCATTTCATTCTTGTACAACAGAGCCATCTGCTGGTGTATATGTGCTATTAATTCTTGGACTCAGTCATCACAGCCATGGTCAGCGTGCATTAATATAGTTTTATTTTTCTGCCCACTTTTATATAACCAGGACAATGTATGTTTACATAAAGTGACACCTTTAGGCATACAAGTTACATTAACACTCTTTGAAAAATGTTGTTAAACTGTTCAAATTGACACTGAGAGAGAATAGATAAACCCTGGTATTACAATTTAGGCATTTAGCAGACGCTCTTATCCAGTGACTTCCAAAGTGCAAGGTCAGAGCAAGCAACAAGAAAACCCTAGTCAACCCTCATTAGTTATTGAGATATACTATTCCACTGTATTATTAGATGAATACATGTTATTAGATTAATAACAGATTATGAGGCACTACACATTTTCATATTTTACTGTATGCTATGTATTCTAAGTTTATCCTTTGACTTCAGGCTGGTCTCCACAAGCTTCTCCCAGATCTGTTGAAACACGTGGCACCTTCCTCGCTCACTCTTTAAAAGCTGGTGACACCCTCCAATAACCATTCTTCCTGATATGGGAGATTGACTGCCATGGTCACACATCTAGCTTACAGTGACAGTTTGGCTGGCTTGTCTCCCAGGGACCAAACAACCAACCCACAAAGGAATGATTTAATCAAATCCCAAAACAAACTGGTTAGGCTACTGCTTGGCCTTACATCTACAACTCATTAACCCCTGCTCATTTTGCTAGGGTCAGATGGCTCAGGGTAGAGGACAGAGTACAGCAACTTGTATTGGGCCTGGTCCACAAGATACACGGCTACACCACAAAGACACCCATGTACCTGTCAAACTACTTCAAAAACGTTAAAGACGTCCACAAACACAACACCATCACAACCCAGATTGAACATGATTAGTGTACATATTTTTCTTTTTGATTTCTAACTGTTTATATTAATGTTTTGCATAGTATTGTAGTATATTTGTCTGTCATTAAATGTTTCGATGAATTGAGTACAAAGGACCCCAATGGAAACAAGCCATAGGCTTTCTTGGGTTTAAAATCCTCTTAGCAGACCTTGTATTGAACTGTACTTTACTGTGCTTTTTTTTTTTTGCAAACTGCTAATAAAGTATTCAATCAATCAATCAATCACCCTTTATACTATAGTATAGGGAAAGCATTGGGTAAAGATTAACCACATGGTTGAATGTGAGGATTTATCGTTTGTATGGTGCCCTAATTTCTTTGCTGCATAGGCATGTAGCTTGACACCAGGCAGCCACAGATTTATTTCCGCATCCATATGTTTTCTTCAAATCAGGACAGTTGATGTACTGGTCCACATATTGACACGGGTCGGCTGAAATGAAAAATGACAAAATAATGAACTGTCACTTCATTTCTTTTTTTGACGGGGGGCCCCGCCCCGCCCCACCGTGGGGGAGCACGGGAGGTGAACTAGAAGAAAACATATTTTTTTCAATGTATATATATATATATCAATATACATGATCAATATACTTACTGCAAAGCTTATTTTCACAATTATTGGGACAGGAAGCGCATGGAGGCCCAGGCTGATAAGGTGCCACACCTACATAGTTCCCGCTGTTGGATAAATTAAGAAGATAATTGTCATAATCTCGAGGAGATCCATACCTTTTTTTCTCCCTTCTTTTTTTTTGGTCACATTACATACTGTAATAAGTGTCACAAAGAGAGTGTTTTAAAGAAAACATACGCTTAAGTAACAGTGTGATGTAAGAACAACTCTGGCCTATAACCATAGTAAAATAGTATGGGGGAAGTAAGGGGGAAAACTCAGCTGCTGCTGAAAAACTTCAAAATTAAATGTTGGATAGTGGATACTGATTTAACTTACGCTCGGTAATAATGGCAGGCATAGAAGTAGGTAGTGTTGCAGTGTTTCATTCCACAGCCTACTTTGTATGAGCGGAACCACACCACCTGGACCAAGGAAATCATTGTTATCAGGATGTACCACACCACTATTGTTAACAGGACGGAACAATAATTGTATTGTTGATACTTGATACAATTATTATTAGGATTTTTTTCCATATGAATTGCGCAGTTCAGCTGCTAATTTGTGGGAATGAACAGTCCCTTTCAAAGATCGAAACACATCTGCAGCTCTCAGAATACCTTATTATTCTTAATCGTAATTTAGTATTATGAAAACTAACAGGTTTTAAACTAACCTGTTTGTATATTATTTGAACTAAAATAACAATAACATGAGATTTCAGGATGGATATTTGTTGATATTTCAGTAATACTCGTGCAATTGCTAAATTGTAAATGGCTAGAGGGAATCAATAAGCTTAAATTGTGATTGTAGTATTCTGTCATGATTTCATGACTTCCCTCCTCCCCCCAAATGTGTTATGTCCTTCCGGTTCATGTGCACCATCATATTGGACCTCATTGAGTATGAAGAGAACATCAACCCCATTACCAAGATGGCCCAACGGACAATATATATATATTGCTGCAGCAGAATAAATAAAAGTATCTTCAAGATAAAACAGTGCCGTTGCACTGGCTATTATGGTGTCCATCCTCACTTAATCAGTCACTATGTGTTTAGACACAGCATCCTCTCAAACTGCAGAACAGTTGTGTTGAGAACCCCTAACCCCTAACCCCTACAGTTGTCTTTTACCTTCTAATCATCTAATCCTGGAGTCTCAAGCTGACTTTAACAAACAAAAAGGGCTTGGGTTTATTCATATGAATGTCCGTAGTATTTTATCAAAAGATAAATTAGATTATATAAAAGTATGGGCCCAAAAAACAAATGCAGATATATTTGTTTTCTCTGAAACCTGGTTATCCAACAAAGTACATGATAAATATGTTGCCCTAGATGGATATAATGTATTTAGGACCGATAGAGCTGGACCTACTACTGGTGGAGGTATTGCCATATTTGTAAAAAAACACATTTCTGTCTCTGTTGTTCTTTCTCTGTCAAGTCCCAAGTGCTTTGAATACCTAGCTCTAAGAATCAGCATAGGGAATACTGCCAACTGTGAAAATTTACTCCTGATTGGTTTGTACCGGCAACCTTCTGCACAATCCCATGCTATTGATAAAGTATTTAAACTAATATCCTCCCATGGAATATCTGAAATTCTGTTAATGGGCGACGCCAACCAGGACTGGCTTACAGACGCCTCAAATTCCCTAAAAAATCTTTGTAATAATCTAAACCTTTCTCAGCTAATCACAGTCCCAACTAGGCCCAATAACAATAATCCAATAAGATCCTCCCTATTGGATATAATTCTAACCAACAAACCGCACAAATACAAATCCAGTGGTGTCCTACCACTTGATTTCAGTGATCACTGTCCTATAGCCTGTATCAGAGATACAAGACAACAAAAATCTCAGCATCGGGTTATAATAAAAAGAAATTTTAAACGTTTTAATGATGAAGCCTTTTTACACGATCTGTACCTCAGTGATATACTCAACACTCTTTCTATCACCGACCCCCACTTAGCCTTAAATCACTTTATTTTGGTCTTTAATTCAATTGCCGATAAGCATGCTCCCTTTAAAAAACTTAGAGTGAAGAACAGGAGGAATCCCTGGTTCTCTTCTGATATCTCTATGGAACTGAGAGCCAGGGTTATAGCATGGAAAAAAGCACGTACCACTGGCTTAAGATCTGACTGGCAAAAATTTCACCTTATCCGAAATAAATGCCTTGCCAAGATTCGGAAGGCCAAATCTTCATACTACATCTCCACCCTGTCTGAGTGTAGTGGAAACCCTGGCAAATTCTGGAGTACTGTTAAATCACTTTCCCAATGTCAACCCTCATCTCTACCCAATCAGATTACTACTAACTCATCCACAGTCTCGAATAAAAGTGAACTCTGTAATGTTTTTAATGAGCACTTTATTGCCGTAGGCAATCTATTTGGGAATTCTAGCATATCACCCAGCAATCCTGTCCACGACAGTCCCTCCCAAACATTCTCGCTCAGGCCCTTCTCTGGCTCAGAGGTATGGGAGGCTCTATCTGCCATTGACCCCAAAAAATCGACCGGAGCTGATGAACTAGACCCACAACTCTTACTATTAGCTACACCCGTTATCTCTGACATTATAACGCATATTTTTAATCAAACCTTATTAACCGATAGTATTCCCGCTCTATGGAAAACAGCATATGTATCTCCTCTACACAAAGGTGGTCCCACAGATGACCTCAATAATTATCGACCAATTTCTAAACTTCCGTGCCTTGCTAAAATTTTAGAACACCTGGTCAATACCCAACTTAAATATTTTTTATCACTAAATAACATTTTGAACTGCCACCAATCAGGTTTTAGACCTGGTCACAGCACTACGTCGGCTGCCACTAAGGTGATTAATGACATTGTCTATGCCCTGGATAAAAAACAGGACTGTGTTGCAGCATTTATTGATTTATCGAAGGCCTTTGACTCTGTAGACCATGTTCTACTCCTAGAGCGTCTTAAAACAGTTGGTTTTGATCCGAAGTCCTGTAACTGGTTTAAAAACTACCTCTTTGGTAGATCACAAGCAGTTGTAGCGGACGGTCACAAATCCACATTTTTAAATATTAGCAAGGGGGTTCCGCAAGGCTCAATTTTAGCCCCCATTCTATTTACACTTTTTATTAATGATTTTAACAGTGGAGTTGTAAACAGTGCACTACATTTCTACGCGGACGACACAGTCATCTACTCGGTCGCCCCCTCAGTTGACTTAGCATTTCAAAACCTACAATCTGACTTTCATTTAATTCAACAGGCCCTTATCAATCTGAAACTCTCATTAAATCCCGGTAAAACAAAATACATGGTCTTCTCAAGAAAACAAAATGCTACTCCAACTCTCAATAATATAACCACTATAGAGGGGACTCCTATTGAAAGAGTCTCCAGCTACAAATATCTAGGCATATGGATAGATGACAAACTTTCCTTCAAAACTCACATTTCAGAACTCATCACAAAAATAAAACCATAATTAGCATTTCTCTACAGAAACAAAGCTTGCTTTGACACTAACAGCAAAAAACAGTTAATTCAAGCCACAATTTTATCAGTTCTAGATTACGGCGATATTGTTTACATGCATTCTGCTCCCTCATCACTAAAGCCACTTGATGCAGTCTATCACTCAGCCCTCCAACTGGAGATGGGTTTCTTACCCATCACTGCAGACTTTATGAAAAGGTCGGTTGGCCATCTTTGGCTATAAGACGAGAACAGCACTGTTCTATCTATATCTACAAAGCCTTACTCAAGAAATTACCCAATTATCTTAACAGCCTATTATTACCCAAAGTTGGCCATCACCACACCCGTTCTCAGGATTACTTTATTTTAGAAATTCCCTCTGCTAATTCTGAACTGGGTAAGACAGCCTTTCATTACTATGCCCCTCACATGTGGAACTCTCTTCAATCGGTTTTAAAATTGGAGAACCTGATCTCACTTGATCGCTTTAAATTACTTATAAGAAATATGCTGAGCTCTAACTGTACTTGTACACTCTGAAATGTTTATTATCCTGTAATATAATGTAATGTATTGTAATATATTGTGTTTAAATTGTATGCTTGTACACTGTAATCAGGGCGTCATTGGAAAAGAGAGCTGGCTCTCAATTGTCCTTCCTGAATAAATAAAGGTGAAAGAAAGAAAGAGAAGGATATTGGTTTGCAGCCGTTCAGGACCTGCATGCCTCCAGATTAAGGATGTGTCTGAAGAACCCAACCACATGGACCCTATAGCGTCCCTATTCTGGGGGAAAACATTTAGCGAAAATATCAGATCTACAAGCTCACAACGCATTGCAATGTGGCGTGTCGTGAGCTTGTAGATCGGGTATTTTTGCAGAAGAGATTTGGTGTATAGGGTAAAAAGGAGTGGACCAAGTATAGAACACTGGGGGATTCAGTTAAATTAAGCACAGTATATATAGGGTTTAAGTTATGGGTGTGTGTGGAGAACCTAATTCTTAATACCTCCCAACGTTTTTCTAGGAAATAGTACAGGTAAGACCATTAACACAGTTTATTCTACAAAACCATGCAATTTGTCAACCAGACTGACCAGTCACAGTCAGCATATGCTGCATCTAATGCATATAAAAAAGGGAATCCATTCTATTTTCCAAGACAAGTCTTGCATAGTTGCTACCACTAGTTCAATAGTAGGCTACACGGGATAGTTTCACTATGGCTCGTTATTTCCGATGTTAAACTGACTAATCCCTTTACCTGTGTGTAGTGCCCGGTCTCTCCTCCATTGGTGGATCCATTGGGGAACAGAAAATGTTCCACCTCGTTATTCCAAGCCGTGATCACCGTAGCCCAGTCGTATTCCGCATTGGAAAAAAATAGATTCTCACCTAGTTCATAGCCTGTTTGTTGGCGAAACACATGACAGATCTTTTGATTAATGGATGTCTTTTAAAACACTGCATGAGTTTCCTTTTAAACAAAAAAGGGGGATATTTACTCACGCCCCATAAAAATTGTTATTTGGGAAACAGTGCTATACACTAGATAGAGGAAGGAGCAGGGAAGGCAAGTGAACCATACTGTACCATTCAGTAAACGGGTGCTGGGTGGTCCATGTTCCTCAATGCATGAGTCAGCCCAATCCTGGGCAGACTGTGCAACATCATTACTCCAACTCTATGAAGGGTTAGGGTTATTTCCAAAATGAGGACATGTGAAAAGGTTATGCTTACTCTTGCAAAATGAATCATTTGCTGGCATCCCCCTCCCACCCTCTTATCTAGGGAAAGTTGATTAGCTACAGATGTTCTTTAACAGCATCACCCTGCTTCAGATTAACAGGTTGATAGGAAAAAGAAAGTCTGGACTACCACATGGACGTATCAGTAATTTTAGGATACTTTCAATTTTTAATGAATGTTATTTATTTATTTTATAGTTTATTGTAATAGTCCTTCTACCCCTCATCTTAGCTATGGTTCCCTAGTTTCGGGAGTTCAAAAAGTTTAGATTTTTTTCAAGGATCTCAGGAATATTCTGTGGGTTATGTGGCCCTGATTTTTACAGACCTCACTTTTAATGTCGTAAAGTTGGTCATCTAGGAGCTGAGTTTAATTATAATGTTACAATAGTAACTTATTCCGGATGACAGATGAGTGCAACTTTAAATGCCAAAAACGTTAGTTGTTAGACATTATTGTTCTTCCTGGACAGGCCTTATGGTATTCTTATGTACTTATGATACTTATGTATGGAATTATGAAACGTATGTGTTTAACAGGCGTACCATCATTAGCATGTCTTCAGCAGTAGGTTTAACTGCTCTTCTGAATGCATTGTGGGTGTTAACGATCTCAGCCTGAACGTCCACATTATTGGTACAAAGTTCTATGCACACGCGCACGTGCACACACACACACACACACACACGCACACGCACGCGCACACACACACACACACACAATGTCAATGTTAAGAAAAGTGATGGGTAAACATTTAATGGGTAAACACAAGGATTATATTTACTCTGGTACAAATGTCTTAATCTAATCACTCATAAAAGGCTGGCATTAACAAAGCAAGGTATAGCTTTATACAATAGAATTGTGCCAACTCCTATAATCTCTGTAAGATTTGTTGGCATGGCCTCAAGGAAAATGTCTTGCTCAAAGATATTTTTATATTTTAGCAAGGAGTGAGATATACTTTATGCTTTAGGGCTGTGGTTCTCAAACATTATCATGTCAAGTACCCCCAAATGTATGTATTTGGCTGCGGACCCCCATATGATATTTCTTTTTGCCAGGGGACCCCCATAAGACATTTATGTTGTACATTTGTTTCCAAATAGTTCCAAATTCACAATTTCAAAATAATTTGAGATTTTTAGAAAATTGCAGATCTACAAGCTCACAGCACATTGTGATGCTCCGCGTTGCTATATTAACACATTTAGCTGGGGACCCTCCTCAAAGACCCCTGGCGGTCCCCTGACCCTACTTTGAGAACCACTGCTTTTCGTCAAATTAAGATGTTGTTTTTTTTACGTTCTTTAATCCTTTGAACCCTAGGAGTCACTATTCTGGGACTAACATTTGGCGAAAATAGCCAATCTGCAAGCTCATAACTCGTCACTCACGTGTTGTGAGCTTGTAGATCGCCTATTTTTGGCAAAACATTTTGTATAGTGTGAAAACAGGAGGGGGCTTAGTATAGAACCCTGGGGGACTCCTGTCAACTAATAAGTATATAGGATTTAAGTAATTAAACACCAACCCACTCTCCGCTAAGGGAGATAAAATGTCTAAATAATTAAGCAAGACCACTGTAACATCACTATTACTCACCTGGCTATTGACCCACATTGCAGGATATATTGAAAGAGAGAGATTTGTGTTAGTTTTTCAATAATGAATGCAGCAGAAATTATATTTGTCACTGTCAGGATTATTTAATGCAACATATGTTTGTACAGGAGTGACATTTGATATTCTTTTTTCTTTTGAAAAAGTCTGCTTACCACATTGCATCCAGACGCAGAGAAAACTGCAGGCAGTGTTAAGAGACAAACCACTAAAGCATACATTGTCCTGGTTAGGTAGGGAAGATGCCTGTATACTGTAAATATAAAAAAGAAATGTCAATGAAATGTGAAGTGCTATTAATATCTTTCAGATATTTGGGATGTGTTGAAAGCTTAAAATGTGCAACGTGTATTTACTTTTTTACCATCAAAATTGACAAAAAAACTAAACAAATGATGCTAGAAATAATTTCACTCATTGAAATATAGACGTTTTAGCACAAATGGCATTACGATAAATTTATTAGGGCTGCCAAATTTCCATTAAAAGATATTTTAGTTTAAGTTATTGCAATCCTGGTAGTCAAATTCTAAAACGTCCATATTGCATTGATGAGGTCATGGTGAAGGCTTACCTGCACAGAAGTTCTCAAGAAGTTGCGGTCACTCTTAACAATGTCCTCTCCTTTTATAAAGCCAGCCCACCTGCGTGTGGTGACACAGCAGTGGTGGTTACAGTATGCACCTAATATCTCACAGCAAACAATTCACATGTGGACAAATAATTACACTAACGATATTTAAAAAAACAAGTCAAGTGGAGCGGTCAATTTATTGTGAGAGAGATTAGCCTGACAGGGAGTAAATATGGAATTGTAAGCATAGGGTGTAGTTAGTCAATAGTCACTAATTATTGGCTCCTCCTGAGAAATGAGTAAATAAAGAAAAGTACATTTGGTAGATTAGGAGACGCCGGTTATGTAAACACATTCATAGACAGACACAATTCATATAGGCTTTATATACACTGTATACTCCTGTTCTTTGTTGTGGTATGAAATGTCAGATATTATAGGCTGAGTGTATCCGCACTGTTCAGAGGAGTCAAGACTCAGTGACGTTGAAGATTATTTTCTGACGTTGTATTAGTGGAGTCCTATTATGGGATTTATGATGAACTGCCTAAGGATGACAGTTTTGCATTTTGTGGCCATATCCTATTTGCATAAATTAAGAAATAGAGTGAAAGTAGAAGGATTGTCTTTAATATTTGAACCCACAGCTCGGGCAATGTAGGAGTCTAGGAGATTGCTTAAAATGTTATATAAATGAAAATGCAACCTATAAATTGTTTGTAATGTGCACAAGGGTTTCTCAAAATATAAGTATAACCCAGAGAAGTGATTATTTGCTTACTGTATTCACTAACATATTCCTTAGACTGATTCCACATCACAACCTTCTAATTATTTTCAGTTGTTATTGTATTGCATTTCCCCAAAATGTTTTAATGTAGATTATTCAAATAGAGTATCATCACACATATCATACTGTACTGTACACATTGTGTGCACCAGTATAATATCCTGTTTGATTCCTTCCTTTTTCCTAATCAAATTACATACAGTATAATCTATTACTGTAATATAACCTTTTATCTTGGTATGGAGTGACCTTGCATGTTCCGGATGCATTACACTGCAATTCTTCTTGATTGTGTCCTCTAATGCGCAATCACTATGCTGCTATCACTGCACTGCTACGTGTTTTGTTTATCGTACAATAATGAACGTCTGGATTTTTGTGTCTGATTAGTTATTCACTGGGTCAGCATTTTTACCCATTTCAAATGTTAGAGGACATGGCATTTGCTAGATTTAACGACATCAGATAAAAAGTATATCAACCTGTGTGTTTTATTTATTTAATTAACTGAAACTCTGATAAAGCTACTCAACAGGTGAACTTAGTTGTACCTAGTGCAAGCTACAGTGGTTACAAACAGACCATTTACTTTAGCTTGACAACAATTTCAGCATTTATAGTAGATGCCGATGCTCTTTTTAATTGCGAGTTAATCAATTGCAAGGTTGGAGTATACTCAACCAAATAATACGTTTCAAACATGCTTCACAGTCAAGGATGAAAAGGAACTGAGCAGTGAAAATGTATAAAATATGTAATGATATCATATAATATAAGTGGTCAAGGATGATGCTAAGAACAATGTAATGTAAAGTAAGTAGTTATCAACCCCATAGTCTATATGAATAACATTCAAATAACATTTGTCTACAAGTAAAAGTATGGTGGCATAAAGGTAGAACACCAAAGAGGCCGCTTCTCAGGAGTGGTGCTCTTGGCTGGGTGCTCCAATAGGCAGTGTGTGCAGTAGAGACTCCATGCTATTAGGTCGGTGTGCGGGAGGATACATTGAAGCTTTATGTGAGTTCTCCACTCTCACCACTCTCCGGGTGAAATTCCTGGAAATAAATGGCTGGTGAAGTGTGTATCAGGGGAGGCATCTACTAAACGCCCTCTCCAGGCCAACAATAACGACATATCTATTTAAATAACATACCTGACGTCTAAGGGTCAGCAAGCAGAAACTGCAGATGCAAAGATAAATAATGCCAAAGCGACAATGAGCGGCGGCAGGATCCAAGCCCTTGTGCCAATATGATTGAAGATGACTTTCAGAAGAAGAGGAACAATGAAAATTAAAACTTATTTCATTCTTAGCACTCAGTCAGTCAGTCAGCATCCACATTATTATTTCAGTGAGTTAGATTAACGGACTTTTAGTAGCTTTGCATTTGTTTTTGAAAAATGACAACAACATATGGACAGAGGACAATACAGTACTCCATGTCAGAATACAAGAAACATGTATATATACTGTAGCTATGGCAAAGGAAATCTGACATTTCTGTAAGTCAGGAGCCTCCTTATCAATTGTATCTCTAGTGCAGTCCTTGGTTTTCTATATACAATCTCATGTGAAATGTGCTGTGCACAGCCGCTCATGCGTGTGGACATGTATGGAGCCATTTCAGGGCCAAAAGTTTTGATCATTTACCAAAAACAGTTAAAGTGATGGAAAATGTCCAACAAGAGACTCCACCCATTTATTATTGGGTGTGCTCTTTTGAGAGATTGTAACTGGCTGCTTGGCAGCCTGGCAGCCAGCTAACAATATATTTCCCATGGCATAATTCACTGGTCATTTATGCTACATCATGTTTATTGTTTCATGCACACATGATACAGCCGGTAGTAACATTGCAGACAATATTGCACTCCAAGCATTCCTCAACAGTGTGAATTCTCCAATGGCTCAAATTGTACCTGCAAATTGCACTGGAGTGGCTACAACAACCACAATTGTAGCCAACTCGTTCCCAGGCATTTTAACATTGAGTAGTCATCTCATCAACATTGGGATGTGATACTGAATGACAAGTAAGAGACTTCACAATTTCACAGGAGAAAAAGCTATATTCCAATTAATCATTGATTCTAGAGCAGGGGTCTTCAACGGTTTTCAGGCCAAAGACCCCCTAGCTGAGAGAGAGATGAAGCAGGGAGCCCCTCTACATTGTATAAAATTGTGTTTCAGATTAAACATTTTAATTTTTTCCCTCTACAGTCTACACCTATACCTCTTTGCCGAAAATAGCCGATCTACAAGCTCACAACGCCTCACGGTGTGAAGCTTTGTGAGCTTTAGATCTGCTTTTTTCGTAAAATTTTCCCCTCAGAAAAGGAATTCTACAGTTCAAGTGGTTCATGTAAAAAAAATATCCTACCTCACAAAGATTTGTCGGACCCCCTATAGTAGCTCTGTGGACCCCCTAGGAGTACCGGACCCCCTGTTGAAGAACCCTGTTCTAGAGTTTTGCCCTGCACGTCTCTCCAGCTCTTTAGTAAACAGAAAATAAATTTACAGGTGGAATTTCATCCAGTCAGGAGAGAAAACCCCACAAAGATCAATTATCAGCTTGTATTCCAGCTCCAATTGTATCTTGCTCACTTCTTTGTGTCATCATCACTTCCAATTTCTCTTGTTTATCCTGTATCCTGTATACATAAAAAGAAGAATGTTATTATTACTTGGTAAATGAGCCAATATGCGCTGTAAATGATGCAAAGTAAATAATTGGTTTAAGCTTGAGTAATGTCCAATATATTACAGTATATCAGAGGTGTGTTGAAACCTCATATGTCCAGAACTGTTACTTTTCAGGATTCTAAATGTGTGGCTTTGCGCCGCGTTTCGAGCTTGTGGATCTGCTACTCTTGATACTTTTGTATGACACTGTAGTAGGATCAAGTATAAGGCATTCATTTACGAAAAAAGGACAAAAAGTTAAAATATGGAGATAAGAGGTTTCTGCCCGACAGCAACGATAATACCTTTAAATTAGGTACAGTACAAATAGCAACTTTTCCACATCTTGCCATTGTACTCACTCCTTTAATAAGGGGTGTTTCCCATTGTAAACACTAGAGGGCAGTACTACATCTCAGTAAAAGAGGGTTGATCTACTAAGTGAAGTTAAGTTGCTTCAGCATCATGGGACCTTCAGTATGGACTGCACACAACATAAAGTAAAACGGTGAATGGGCAACTGAAACAGTAGGTGTTATTTATGAATTTTGTATTTGTTCTATTAAATTGTTTTAAATTGTTTATCCCACGATTTTGTAACCCATATTTCTCACCCAGTGCCAATTGCCTATATGTAATCCTGGGCGCTACTCTCCCTCTGCCAGCCTGGAACTGAGCTCATGCCCCCTTTAATGCATGAGGAGCTAGCAAGCCGCTTATTATCATCTTTACAGGGGGGAGTTTCCCCGGTAGGACGTAGCGTGTGGAACACATTATTCCAACCAGTTCCTTTCCCCTCCATCAGGCGCCCCGGCTGACCAGGGGGAGGCAGTATAGAGACCTTAGGGGACACGGGGAGAACATGCAAATGCACACAGGTGTTATTTATTTTAATTAATTATGAACGGGAACACATCTGTGTCATTTTAAGATTTCTTTGGCTATTCAAAAATAGTAGATATACAAGCTCATAGCACGGCACAGAGTGCCATAGAGCTTGTAGATCTGCTATTTTTGAAAAATCGAGACAATTTGTGCAAATCTTTGAATATATGTTTTAAAGATGGGGGTCCGCGGCCAAATACATATAATTTTGGGGGTCCTTGACATGGAAGAGCTGGAGCACCACTGATATAGCAACATACTGTTAGGATTTAGAAACCATTTTTAGATATGTATTTGGCCCGTGGACCTAACCTGACTCTGCAAGAAGCTTGCGTCACATTTGTTTCACAGACTACTTCCATCTGGGACCTCGATAGCACAATCGATGAAGGGGCGGTCCCTTTTCTTTTCAAGCTACTTGGCAGGTGATTGGATGATCCCACCCCTATCAGCCGCTGATTGGTTCGAACACGCAGCGGCGAGGGCAGCTCTACTGTCTGAGCGAGTCCAGATGGAGGCTGTATTGTGAAGTCAATACCGCCCCCATCTGGCGAAGTCAGGCTACCGTGGACCCCCATCTCAAAATATGTTGTTCCAGGGATCCCCAGAATCACAGATTGAAGTAAAAAATGTGAATGAAAATAGCAGATCTACGTGCTATGAGCTTGTATATATGCTATTTTTTTGAATAGCCAAAGAAATCTATAAAATGACACAGATGCGTTTCCGGTCTTAATGGATTAATCAACGTGAGGGGACTAATTCCAGATGATATATTGTCTTTTTTATAATTTTGCAGTATCCCCAGTCCAATCAAGTGCCCTATATAAGACTGATGCTATTACAAATGTAAATGTACACAAACACTACATGTGTCATTTTATTTGTGACTCTTTCCAATGAGGACCAATCAGTAAAAATGCATTCAGTGCTGTGTCCTCTGTGCTCGTTCTCAGCATGGCCAAGCACCCACCAAGTTACGGCACACTGAACATTCCCATTTGTTCTTCCACACAATAAACGTACTCAAACAGAATCTTTAAAAAAAACATGATGTAAATGTCCTTTCATCCCATTTCCCCCCACCCTTTATATACTGTGTATATATATATATATAATGGAGCAATTATCCAAAACTAAAACATGTTGGCAATTACACCGTGGGTGATCATTACTGTTCCTTAGCGAACTGTTTCAGCCACAGCTAGGAGCTGAGCCTTTCAGCATCCCGGCTGCTGCTTTTTCTATATGGTTCATTCTGTTGAATGGCAGGAGTGTGGCTACTCAACATGAACCATTTCACTTTCTTCCATGATATTCTTTTGTGTAATTCTATTCGCTAGTTTCTCCAAGGTCATTTAAAAATTGTGATCTAGATATGGTTGGGCAGTCTCCATTCTCGCTTTTTGGAGGTGTATATGAACTCTAATGGGGCTCCCATTGTGCGAATGAACAGAGGGGGTAAAAATCTCCATCTTTCAAGTGAGACATATCATTAATTTGTGGCCTGGAGTTAGGTTTGCCTAGAGACTGTTGAGGAGTCACCACAAGGGTTCTCTCTGTGAATAAAGGCACTGGTGAGAGCTGTGTGAGCCTCGCAAATGAGCACTTGGATGCCCTATTAGGCAGGGAATGACTTTGAGAAGAGGCCAATGTCATGATTTTGTTGTGTAGAATTGTGAACCTTTGTCACTGTGGTTGGACCTGTTCAATAATAATTAGTGTAATGGATGACTCATCCAAAGGAAGTCATCCATTCTTTTCTCCTCTTCAGCTGGGGTTTCCTCGGCTGAGGAGAGAGTTTCAGAAATCATTCTCATATTTCATTCGTAAATAATGAATCTCACTGCAAATGCAAATGATCATGAATCAATACTTTCCCCTCTATGGACTCGGTTTCATTAGCCAAGTGTATTTTTGACAAGTGTCATTTGTTTGGATTTTCATTTTGTTTAATGAAGTTGCCAAAGCGTAGCTACTACAGTATTTGCAGTTTTACTTGTAACTTCAATTCAAAGAAAGAGGTGCTGTGCCTTACAATTTACTGTTTGATGGCTCAAAATAGCCAACTACTCCTTTTCACCAATTTGGCAAAGATGAGTCTATTTACTCTCTGTTTTCCCTCATTTACGCAGATTGCAGAACGTAGCCAATGCCATCAGGAACACTTTTTTTTGTATTGTTACATATACAAGTAGACAAGTAGTAAAGGTATTGTTCAGAGTCTTGCTCAAGGATCTTTTGACAAAAAGCCAGGAACAAACCAGGAATCTTCCAGTTCACAGATGACTGCTCTACCTTCTGAGCCACTGCTGCACCCCATTATAGAAAATGTCATTGTCGCCAGGGGTGAAGACATTGTGTCTTCACCCCTGTGTGTGTGTGTGTGTGTGTGTGTGTGTGTGTGTGTGTGTGTGTGTGTGTGTGTGTGTGTGTGTGTGTGTGTGTGTGTGTGTGTGTGTGTGTGTGTGTGTGTGCGCGCGTGCGTGCGTGCGTGCGTGCGTGCGTGCGTGCGTGCGTGCGTGCGAGAGAGAGACTTGAGATAAAAGGTAGACAAAGAATGTGTACGAGAGGGAGGCAGACAGACGGTGGAGATGATGTACAACAAGTGTTACTTTTATGCTGTGCTGTATACTTTCATGGCTTGATGTAGAACTTTCAGTGATTCTCAACCATTTTAATTTCAAGGACCCCCAGTTTGACATGCATTAGGCTACGGACCCCCATTTAATGACATCTCTATCTCTGGGTCCCCAATTTATATTGTAAAATCAATGTTAATTTAACTCTGAGAGTGCACAAATGGAATCAAATGGACCCGTAAGGGTCCATTTGGTTCCATTTGTACACTCTCAGAGTTGCAGCCACATAAGGGTCCATTTGGTTCCTAACTATCCATCATTTATCTGGGGACCCCCTGGAACCCCCTTAAGGACCCCTGGGGGTCCCCGGACCCCACTTTGAGAACCACTGATGTAGACACACTACGGCACGACAGCGGAGCTAAAAAACACTGCAGAGCTCAAGACCCTGATGCTAGACAGGAGGAGGGTGTGGAGGGCCATTCAGGAGTCTCGAGTTGGTGTTGGCTAGTCTGCACTCTCGCATCACATCACATGCCACTTATTTTCTGCTCATAAAAAATAAAGAGCTTTTCATCTGCTGATCTTGTCCTTCAAGCTACATAAAGGACCATACCAGCATCAATACATACGTCAGCGTATATTCATAGATTCTGCCATGTATCGTACATAAACATAGACCATTCCCCCATTTGTTTACATTTTCTTGCTTCCCAACTTACCTGAATAATTGAGTCAGTCTTGGCTAAACATCACTGATCATTGTGTCGTGGACTTTTGGTAATCAATTCTTTCTTCAGGGACTTTTTTCAGCTAGATTGTCAAATCAAGTCGCACTATAATCATATAACAGAACGATTATAACTTAAAAACTATAACATAACGTTGGCACAAAATCTCAAGCAAATTTCAAGTCTCTAAAGTTGATTGACGGAATCCAATGGCTTGCTTGAAAATCAAACAAACCATGGAGTGCTATGGAAAATGGTCCAAATGTAAAGTAGTCATCTAATGTTAAGTATACCATGCCCCTTTGGCTGTACCCGTTGTCAGAGTAGGCAGAATCTATTATCATAGTGCTTGGAGGCAGTCTAAGACGTCAGACAGTACTATATTGATGACAACAGGGATTTTATTACATGGGCACATATGTGGGACACAGACAGACTGACACACATTTTTGTGGATTTATAGATATTCTCTGAGAACTGCTGATCCGACCGACTATACCCACTGTGCACTGCACTCCCTTGGGTCCTCAGCAATAAACACGCCGTTTGAAGTTGAGCTGTTCTCAAGATACGCATTGATTTGGTGCATAGATAAAAAAGAGCTATCCATATTAATAAAGATGATATGGTTAACCAAATTCAATCAGTCAATGAATCAGTCATCAGAGACTATCATTCTGTGTACTGTTCCCAGAAAGGTTAACCAACAAGAAGCTCTGAACGTGTGGCTTGCTGGGGGAGCCTCAGCTAAATGGGAAAGAAGGATACTGTATGTGTAGTCATTGGCCAAAAGATATTTCCGTCAGTGGTGATACAATGCATGTTTGCCTCGTGTGTGCTGTGCATGCAGTTTCTGTGTCAGCTGTTTTGGGGATTATTGTGGTTCTGCATTGTTGTTATTGTTATTATGATCTCTGCCAGGAGATCATGTTTTCACTCCTGTATGTGTGTGTGCGCGTGTGTGTGTGTGCGCGTGTGTGTGTGCGTGTGTATGTGTGTGTGTGTGTGTGTGTGCGTGCGTGTGTGTGTGTGTGTGTGTGTGTGTGTGTGTGTGTGTGTGTGTGTGTGTGTGTGTGTGTGTGTGTGTGTGTGTGTGTGTGTGTGTGTGTGTGTGTGTGTGTGTGTGTGTGTGTGTGCGTGGAGATTTGCGCTCTACTGAGCCCACCTTTCAGTTAATGTTGATGTTGGTGTAGGTATTGTGGAAAAGTTTGAATATGTATCGCATAGCTCTATATCTCAAGGGTAGTGGTCCCTCTCACAGACCACCTCCTTAAATAATGAATGCAAGCTATAGGGGGTCCCGACCAGAATGTATTAAATATGCATAATCCCTACACAGAGTATAACTACACACAGCCATGTATATTTATTCACCAAAACAACCATTAAACTCCTTTCACTATGTTTTAGTATTGTACGTCTTTGTATGTCTTGATGAATTGAATACATTTAAGACCACAATGGAAACAAGCCCTCAGGGCTTTTCGTGTTATCCTTTTAGCATTATTGCATAACTGTACCGCTGTACTTTTTTGCAAACTGTTAATAAAGTATTCAATCAATCAAAACCAGCTACTACCAGACTGCCTAAGTGCTTCAACCTTTTTCCCACAACAAACACATCACACTAGAATGTGTTGCAGGAAGAATGTCCGCCCATTGACTATGTGGCACCACACTATATCACTTTCTACTTCTCTCCCCTCTGTCTCTCCATTTCTCAAACAAACTATTGATTCGTATGTCCTTCTGTCTGTACGCCCATCTTTCTTTGGGCTTTCATTCCCCAAACAACACCCACCCTTCTTCTTCTCCCTGCCCACCTCTGCCTCTCTCCCTCTCACTCTCCAACTCTGGTATTTCCCCGTCCCCCCCACCCAACCCCTTCCTTGTTGCTCCCACACCCCTCCCTTTTCCTCTCTCTCTCTCTCCCTCTCTGTTTCCCCCAAGCCCTCTCCTCAGATGGATTCTTCAGTCAGTCGACTG
>NC_137605.1:29029144-29033577 GCF_963280865.1 Gymnoscopelus braueri
TTATTCAAGCCTCCGGCAGAGCCCCAGACCTGAGACACGTGTATATTAGGGTGAATCCTGCTGGTAGGAGAGCAAACACAGGATCCAATCTTTCACCAGTTATTTAGTGGCTTAACCGTGGACCACAACGTCCCCCTGGATATTCCTGGAAGGCAAATTGACTGCCGTTGTAATGGGTGGTCAAGAAAATTACAGCACTATTGATTGGCTAATGTTCAACATGGATACGTCGATATGGTGTCTGAGAAGCGGAGAACTTGGCTTCAGTTGGCTTTAATAAAAAATGACCTGCCTGGAGCAAGTTCACAGAAAGCAGAGTCACATCATGAACTCGAAATCACAAATCCCTTCCATCGTCTGAGACGCTTTAGAGAACACAGCAGGGGTGAGGGTTTGTTTTTCTATTTTCTATTGTCTTTCTGCCTTTCTGCCTCTTTTCATGGAATATACAGTGTATTCTGTCTTCACCATTTCACTGTGCACCTGTTGTTCTGAAAGCCTCCATTTTAGTGGTTAATGCACGCTGGGTCAAGACAGTATTTTGATGTTCGCTTCAGAACAGTGGACCAATCAGCATGAACATGCATATCAAGCTAGCTGGTTAGTTAGTTACAGCTGAACTAATGATGGTGGACAGTCAGTGGGAGACAAGAGATAAAAGGAGGTGGAGAGACAGGTTGATGAGAGAGAGAGGGGGAATGAAATAAATAAGAAAGAAAGAGAGATTGGTACCAATTATATTCCTGAGAGGGAAATAGTCATAGAGGGCCTGGTTCCCATGGCAATATCCTCCTGGACGTGTGTGTGTGTGTGTGTGTGTGTGTGTGTGTGTGTGTGTGTGTGTGTGTGTGTGTGTGTGTGTGTGTGTGTGTGTGTGTGTGTGTGTGTGTGTGTGTGTGTGTGTGTGTGTGTGTGTGTGAGAATAGTGAATAGGGACTGCACAACAGGCCTTGAGACAGTCTACAGACACAGGGTTGGACGAGGCCATTGCGTCAGCCAGCTCCTTGAGATGCCACAGGAGTTCAGTCGCACACCATTGTGTACCATTGTTCACGCCTGCGTTTACATCACCTCTCTCATCTCCTCAAAAATGTCAGCATGCATTGCATGCAGTGTCTGTTGTTATGTCCTGTCCTTGAATATTCAAAGCCAGAATATCAAATAAACAGAACCATGTCCAAGCTTGTGCAAGACCTTTGATTTGCTAAAGCCTGATTTATTGTACGCCAGCGTCTCTCAAATTGCTGATTATGCTGGATGTGATGTGGAGGCTAATTTGGCAATATGCTCTTTAAATAGACACTTTGTGTTGGCTTCATCAACTTTGGACTAAAAGTTACCTTACTACTCCAGCAAGTGGAAGAAGCCGTAGTAATGACATACAACATCATGTGTTTTACACATAGCCTGGAAACCAGACGAATCTGCCAAAGTAAAAAAAAGAATTGCCCTCGACAGATTTGGTCTAGCACCGCTCACCCACACATACACAAATGCATACTTTTTATGTTCAACCAAAATATTTAAAGTTGTATTGAAATCCATATTGATTTCCAAGATGGCTTGTAGCCAATGTTTGCTTAAATAACCGTTAATACAGTAAAAACATATAAATGCGTATTCATTTATAACGGTGATGATCCATAGAAGATGTTTATCTGAAAACAACGCACACCCTACGTCCCATCAGAATCTATATTTGTAATTTTAGGCAAAATGTATAAAGGCACCCAGCACTTTCCAAAATAGGCCTTGTGATCCATACAGTCACCGATGGTTACACCACTGTATTTCATTTAGACACTTCAGCTCAGGAATAACCAATACCATGTATTAACAATTTACCATATTGCATATATAACCATTTACTGCAATATTAACCATTAACTGCAATGATATTGCATTCAGATTTGGCGGCGTGACTCTGCTCATGTGATATTACAGATTACCTGCGCAAGCAGGACAACAGATCTGAAATCACAAACCCCCCCAGAGCAGAGCATAAAATACAGTTTTACATAAACATAACATTGAACCTTCAATGCATAATTAAACTACCATAGTACAATCCATAGAACCACAGTACAATACACAGAATCAACCTATAACAATATGAACTAAATGCCACAGGGAGGAGGCCGGGGAGGTGGAGGGAATTTGAAAACCTACAGCTGTACAAAGCTGAGACAGTCAAGCACGTAGAATGAACAGAGAATAGAGGCTGCTTAAATGAACCGCTGAGGAAATGAGGGCGTGAGTGAGATTGCTTCTAGCGAATGAGAATGTCGTGAGGATGAACGTATACTGGCTTGTGGGAGTACGAATGAATTAGCTTGTTAGCGAGTGAATGGGGGGGGGGGGTCCGGGGAGAGTGAACGTAGCATATAAACCTCCTGCCTTCCGTGCCTACGTGAACTATCGCTACGCTGCATATCCTGTCAACCTCGTTCACTCGTCTCCCTGTGCCCCTTGGGTCCTTTTCTTCTGTCCTCCATGTCCCACCCAGGTGAAGTGTCAAGGCGGAAAGGAAGGAAGGAAGGAAGGAATGAAGGAGGAAGTCAGAGCAGGGAACATGGTCCTGCCTCGATGGGTTGAAGAGCCCTCTCTCACTTCACAATAAGCTATGAACTTCAACATCAAAACCGCCAAACGCTAACTTGTGCTCAACCTCTTAATTTGTCTGAGGGAGGCCAAGACATTGAGAGAGAGAAACAGATGGAGAGGGAGGAAGACATACAGTAATGAGAGAACTTGAGAGAGAGAGAGAGAGAGAGAGAGAGAGAGAGAGAGAGAGAGAGAGAGAGAGAGAGAGAGAGAGAGAGAGAGAGAGAGAGAGAGAGAGAGAGAGAGAGAGAGAGAGAGAGAGAGAGAGAGAGAGAGAGAGAAGAGAGAGAGAGAGAGAGAGAGAGAGAGCTCTCAAAGACAAAGACTGAGATTAGAGGCAGACTTCATGCAAAGGAACAACAGTGTGTCCTAATTAGTTTTCCTTCAATAACCCACCAATCCACTTTGAAGATTCCTAAGCTGTGATGTTTGAAGAGATCTTAGCAGCAGTGCTACCAAACATAACTTATGATAAGGAGATCTCATAGACAAAGAGGCGTAGACAGCCTGACAGCCTGACAGACAGACAGACAGACAGACAGACAGACAGACAGCAGGCAGACAGACAGACAGACAGACAGACAGACAGACAGACAGACAGACAGACAGACAGACAGACAGACAGACAGACAGACACTTTATAGAGTGTCAGATAGATAAAGAGATAAAGTCAATGGAATAACATCTCATGAAAACATTTTTGCTTTCCATCAAACCATTAAGATGGAATTGAGAAACCCTTCCACCCTTTCCTTTTGACATCCAATACAATAGAAAGTGCTGTGGGGTGTTGATCCAAAGCCAGGTGAATTCCAGTCACAACAGAGCCGCAGAACATCAGCGGGATTACGGTTTACGAGTTATCGAATAAAAACTTCAAAATGCCATTAACGCGAGACAAAAGACAGAACAAAACAGCAAGAGGATCGTTGCTAATTCAGCAAAGGGAAATCAATGGTCTTTTTCCTGTTTTTCTGTTGAAGCTGTTGAGGTGCGGTCTGTTGAGTGGCCCTTAGTCCCTGGCCTGTCAATCTGCCCCCCCAAAAAAGAAAACTGGAAAAAAAAAGAGCGCTGAGGCAGGGCCTGTGAGGGCCCAGAGCTCACACCTCGGAGCGGGAAGTAGGATGTGGAAAAAACAGTGACTCCAAAAATCATAAACATCTCACACTTCCGCTGTCAGCTTTGCTCTAAAAATACTCACCTTTGCCAACGGCCTCCAAGTGCTATGCAAATACCAGAGGCGCCATTTCTTTTTTCATCTGCTTTGTTTTCTTTCCACCCCCTCACCCCTTTTGTTCTGACTACCTCTTCCCCCTTCTCTTGTAGAGTACATGACAGAGCCTCTCTTTCTCTCTCGTAGCTCCTTCTCTCTCCAGGGGGGGGGGGGGGGGGGGGTTGGTGGGTAAAACCTATTTACAACTGACTGCAGGCAACAGTGGAAATCCATGACTTGAGGAAATTCAGGTTTTTCCACCGTTTCCTTTGATGGCAGAACAAATTTGAGATGCCTGGTGTTGAAACTTCATCACAGTACAGTACAGTATATATGGTCCTGAGTTGAAACGGTTACTGCAGTGCTTTCAGAGAATTTGACTTCCTCTATAGAGTTTACAGCTTGTGTGCTTTGAAATAGGCGTCACTCCCACTTCTGCAATGCTGAGAAGTGAAGGCTCCAGGTCTCCCCTTCAAGTCCCTCAGGCCTGGTTTGATCCAGATGTATGGTTTGTCGTACGTCTGCGTTGCACACAGGAAATAGCCGATCTACAACGTGTTGCATCATGACATGTCATATGACGGAGTATAAATCATCCAGAACATCTCTGTGGCAT